>NC_090449.1:968925650-969228680 GCF_031143425.1 Pleurodeles waltl | reverse complement strand
ATCTTTATCAACGCCAATCCAATGTTATTGTTTCTAGACCGGCCTTAATGTACATGATCGAATCAGGCAGAGCGGTTGTGCACTATAAAATCATGGACTAGATGCAATTTAGTACTAAGAGATAAAATTGGTCTTCTGAACAATAGTCACACAGTAACTTATCACGCGTGAAAGGAACCAAATGATGTTGCCAAATGCAAAAATAAAGGTACTTTATTATGGGATCACTGAGCTAGATTACTATAGGCAACCCCCCAGACACGGGGGTAAGTACACATGAATTATGCACAGGTAAGTACTAGGAATTAGAAACAGCAAAAAATAGCAAGGGCCCTATAGGGTGGCCAAACCATATGCTAAAATAGTGGAATGCAAGAATGGGTCCCTCACCAGAGGATATGGATTAGTTAGCCAAGGGCTGGGAGAGTATGGAACCCCAAGAGTTGAGTATCTAGAAGACCCCCAGCAACCAGGAAAGCAGTGATAAGTTACTTGGTTGTCCCATAGGCTAACATGGGGACTTGGAATTGGAGTAATGCAAGAACAGTACCAGGCCGGTGGTACCCAACAGTGGATTCCGGATGAAGAGGACCTGTACAAGAAGGGGACAGAGCCCAGTCAATGTAGGAGTGTCCGGGTGAGGCAGGAAGCAATGCTTACCCTTCTGTGGGTGAAGATCCTGGTCGACAGTGGTGGGGAGTACAGGAGCTGCAGATGAGTCCCTGAAGTTACCTAGAAACCTAAAAGCTGTCCCTTGATGGTCACCAGATTGCAGACGGGACGGTGGCCAGGAGGACCAGCAACAAGTACAAGTAAATGCAAATTGAAGCTGAAGAAGGTTTGCGGGGCTGAAGAGGATGAGCAAGGTCCTGGGGACACGACCCTTGCAATTTGAAGCCAGAGCAGGGACCAGGGGTCTCTGGACTGGTGCAAACAGGATTATGCAAGGACGGCACCAAATGTGGCCTTCAAAGCAAACCCGTGGCGTGGGGAGGCTACCTCTCGCCAGCCATGTAACACCTATTTCCAAGGGAGAGCAGGTTGCACCCCTCTTCCACATGAAACCCTTTGTTCTGCCTTCCCCTGCTTGAGCTGGTAAAGCAGTAGAAGGGCAGAACCTTGTCTGACAGGCTGCAGCAGTGTGGGCTGCTCGCAGACCCTGGAAGACTGGTATGCCCCCAGAGAGCATGGAATCATGCCACCAATACTGGCATCAGTACTGGGGTATGATTACGCCATGTTTGATACCAAACATGTCTAGGTTCGTAGTTACCATGATGTAGCTGGACCATAGGTAGTAACCTATGGCCAGTACATAGTTAAAATCGCTCCCCCGCTCCTACGAAGTCCAGGGAATTGGAACTGGAGTTTGTAGGGGCACCTTTACTCATGCGGGGGTGCCCACATATACAGGGACCTGCACCCTTCCCTTAGGGCTGGAGGAGCCTACCATAGGAGTGACTTACAGTGACCTGGTGTGGTGACCAGCAGTGAAAGGGTGCATGCACCTTTTCACACAGGCTGCAAATGGAAGGCCTGCAAACACAGTTTGCATGAGCTCCCCTGGGTGGCATAATATATGCTGCAGCCCATGAAATACCCCTTGTGTACCAATGTCCTGGGTCCCTGAGGACCAAGTATATAAATTGTGGGGTGTAAAGGATACCAAGACAACAACATTTAAAGGAGAGAGACCTATCACTGGGCTCCTGGTTAGCAGGATCCTAGCAAAAACAGTCTAGGCACACTGACAACAGGCAAAAAGTGGGGGTAATCATGCCAAAAGGAGTGACTTTCCTACAGACTTTATTTGTAATAATTCTGTTTAAGTGCAGGTGTTTGTAACAATCATGTGTTCGGCATGGTACAAGCATGAACACAGTTCCCTGAGACGCAGATCGAGGCTTACACTTAATTTTGTTAACTACGCTTTTTCTACAGTATATTGTTTTTTTCTTCCAAAATTGTTTATCATTATAGACAAACACATACTTTATCAGATATAGCAATAACAAATATGATATAATATTTTTTATTTGTTACTTTATGTTAGTTGCAAAAGTGAAAACATCAATTAATCATTGTTGCAAGGATACGTATTGATCTCAAAATAGAGTTAGTGCTTCGTGGATGAAAGCTCTTAAAATTTTAACAATACTTTACGTTACACTGTTACACTTGTACAATGTTCAGTTCCTCTGTTTCCAGGACTATGATGACTACTACTTTTCCTTGAATAATTTTCGAATTACGAAAGGTGCACACTGCCCCTCCTTCATTTCAGAGCTGAAGTGAAGCGTGTGTTACTTGCTGTGCTTAAACACTGGCCTCCTCCCTGAAGCCAGTGCAAGGTCGAGTACATCAAACACCATGGCAACGCCACTGAGTCACACAGGCCAGATGATCACACTGAGCTCGAACTCCCTTTCAACAAGTGAAGTTGAAGGGCAGATGCACAATATAAAATGATACTCCTTTTCCACCGCAAACAAGCATTGAAAAGAACAATAGTTTTTTTGTTTTTTTTTGCGAATTGTTTGCTGTTAGTTATGTGAATTTTGTGTATTGTGTCTCACAGCTGTCCTAGAAAGAGCATCCCATAAGGAAATACAATCTGTACTCCTAAAGAAAAGTGTTATGAAAAAGAGTGACAAATTGCCAGTGGTGAACATAAAAGGAAGACACAGCGAAATATGGCATACTGGATGCTTTTAAAAAAGGGTCAGTATTTCCATTGTGCCTTCTAGAAAGTCTATGTGTGTGGACAGTTTTAAGTTGTAAATTCAAAAACGTGTTATCCAGTTAACCAATCAACCCACAAGGGCGATTAGTGAATAGCACCGTTTCATTAACAAACATAAATCAGCAATTAAAAAGCCATCTTGTTAGAAAAGTAAGTACACCAGAAAACTTGTAGGCTGACTCAATTACACATTACTTATTATGTCACATCTAGTCTAATAAGGCGTACATGATGACCCATCAGCAAAACATAAGGGAACACAAGTGGTATAAGTAACTAATCCCTTGTTAGATAGGCCATCCAAGTAATAACACACAATGTAAAATCCATGAAAGACAATGCCTGAAGAAGACTGCTACAACCCTCAATCCCCAGGTATATTTTATTTTTATTTTTTGAAGAATGGGTGGCATGTGTCTTTAGTTTAGACATAAAAAAGCTATCTGTAGTCACACCTGGAAATGGAGATGAAGGAGTCTTCTGCACTCCACATAGACACAAAGCCTTCAGCTAAGTGGGTGGGCCCTGGCGGGTGCTAGTCTATGTTCTCCACAGAGACTCATGTAGCCCATGCTATACCCCCAAAGAAAGAAGTGATACACTGATGTGGGGCATTGTGTACAGTTCACACAAGAGGACTGAGCAAGCTGTGACTTCACCAGTTCTGCACTAGGCTATGGATACTTTCCAAACAGGGCGGTCTGCATTTGTTTATGCAAAGCACACTGAACGCAATTCAGTCTGCCTAAAATGTAGCCAATGAACAGGATGAGCTTAGTGTGCCCAGAGTTGCAAAACCCAGGTTATTTGTTTGGATCATGCACAAACCACTATTTCTGCTGTAGACACTGTCTAAGTGGTCGGGGATACGACTGTCATCCTGTCTATCTTTCTTCCCTTTCTATATTTCGGCGATAAGACTATAATTTGGTTCAACTCGTTTTAGCACAATGTTCTGTCTGGACATATTTTCTGACCAGCTGTCACTGGCAGCAGCCCCTGTTTCTCCTGTCCACTGTCTGTGGACCTTGTATCCATAGAGTTTTATACAGGACTATCTCACTCCCCAATTCTCAATAGATAACACAAGATATTAGGAAATACTGAATTATCAGATGTTAAAACAGTGGTAAATTATGTTGCCTTTCCAAATTATTATTGTAGAAATCGGATTGGTAGTACACAGTCCTGAGGTTTACACTGGCTGAGCTCCCACAGTAAAAACATTGCATTTCCATTAGGACCTAAAGCTACTTGAAACCAGGTGCAAACAATCACCAAGAACAGTATCTAGTGATTTCCCTTCAAAAAAGATGTATAATTACCACAAAACATACATTTTACTCAGCATACACTTGCAAGGTTTTCCTCATGTTCATATTTGTGCTGGAGGGAAGACCGGAAGCACACCTCTCACAGAAGGCATCACTGGAATGCTTTGGCTCGGTGATGCAACACCTTGCATCCCACTAACATAGCTTTTTAAGTGCGAACTGAGTGGATGATATCACTGCCATGTGACTCTGGATAAATTTGACAAAGTACAATATCTTCACATATACATAATGCAGTGGTTCTGATTTGCATACAAACACTGCATTGCATGAATATTAGTAAAACTCAGTTATGGCCAAATGGAGTGATAGTAGGTTAGTGGTTAGATAAATTCCTTTGTGGAATGTTTCTAGACTTGTATCCATTGTCACTGTTTCATGCTTGCTAGCGCGCCTGGTCCTTAGTAAGTAAACTTACAAGGGACGCGTATAGTGCGATGAACCTTTTGGATTGCATGGAGTATCCTAGCTATGTAGTAATCGATGAACATCAATTATCAGTGTAATCAATCAACAATCACTAAGAAAATCATTAAGCATGAGACAATATATCAACATTTCATGAATAACCACAACTCAATTATGCTTTTTATCAATTTTATTTCCCTATTAGTTACAATACTAAGCCATTAGGTTAATTCAAACTTTATTCAATCAGCTCAGAATTAGTTCATTAATGACCACCAGTAACATAACCTAATCAGAACTTGAGAAAACATATGCTCGAATGCTTCAGCATAAGCCGACAAAGATGAATATAACATCATTAGTAGCAGAGTTCAGCAATCAGTCCGTCAATCATTTGTCACTGTCAATGTCTCCCAAAGAATCCTACCTAACCCAAATTAGCATTAGCATGTGGGATATCATGGGAAAGCAATTTATAAACATGAATTTTGAAAAACATCTAGCTAGTAGATAACCTATAAAAGCAGTGCAGTTGGTACCTAGAAAGAAAGGCACAAAAGTTAATCAGTCACATTGTCAGAGCTACCTATCCACGAAATGGAACAGCAAAAAAAAGTCAGTCTTTGTCCCCAGGTCATCAATCGATCAGCAACACATCAGGTTCTCAAGAGCATGAGCCCAATGGCAGAATCTCGAACCGTGACTCTTGACATCATCAATTCTCTCCTCGCGTCTCGCATCTGCCCTCGCATCTGAAATTTTAGTCCCTGGCCATGACTTTTTATTAGAGTTTTTCAGTCCATCCCCCTAATTCCTAATCGGTCAGTCAATCGGCAGATATGACTCTAACCTATAATATTAATTTTACAAATCTATGAGTTCTAATATTTCCCCATCCTCAATTAGTTGATTGGTTCACTGTACGATGCCCTCATCATCCGGCTTATCAGGTAGAGAAAATGTTGCATCTTCTTCTCCAGTCAGTGCTTCTATTGGTCAAGTCCTCGGAAAGTACATCTGGTCGACTCTTCACATAATTGTTTCATTTTGATTCCATCATCTCCTGTTCTTCAGTACAATGCAGAAAATTCTAGCTAAGCCAATTTTAACATTGGGTAGTTCAAGGTCAGTTTATTCTCTCAACTTCTCTCCAGCATGTTCTAATAATTCAGCTTCTGCATGAGGCCTGGCAAAACTAGGCCACAACTTCGACTAAGTTAATTCTACAATATAAGGCAAGACATATATCATACATCTTAATATGACATATTACTACATTATTATTATACGTTTTCATTATTTCACACTTTTTTAGTTATTTTAGTACAAGTTCGTATAAATGGCGGACATACCCCGTGGGCACATTTTCAAACATGCACATTAATTTTTCTCTACGATTAATTCCTCTATGAACTTTTATAAATCATAACATATAAGCATTTATTAATAATTTCTAATGAGCATATCTGGGTCAACATGCTCGTGGTCTATCTGATTCTTATCTTCAACACTGTCCCACTTTTAAATCCGAAAAGCCTATAGCGCCTCCTCTGCTCTGGTGGTGTTCCACATCCTCTCTTCTCTTGAGCTGGTATCTAACTCAGTTGTGGGGTCCTCCTAGTTGTCTTTCCCAGGAACGACTGGTGTTTAGAGGCAAAAGAGGTATTGCTCTGCCATTCTCCATTGTGGATAGGAAACAACAGGGAAATAATCACAGAGCAGCTGAAAATAAATCACTGCTCGGAGACAGTGTGCTAAATCGCCTGGGTGAACTCTAGCGAACTCTGCAGATGTCCTACTGCGCAAGTGCCAGCCAGACAACATCATCAGAAAGGGAGGGCTGATTTACAATGCAATTGATCCGATTGCTTTTGGGATGCAAAATCAGTGACACTGGGAGGAGTTACCACAGTTCCATTCACTTCAATGGCTAGGGATGGAGCAGGAGGATAAGAACAAGGAGGGAGTGGGTGGCAGCAATGTGTTGATTGCACAGAGAAGCAGGCTGTAGGAGGGGTGAAGGGGGCTGCTCTCCTGGCAATAACATGTGTTCAGTACTGCATTTGGTTTTACTTTGAAAAAACATTATGGAGCTGAGCATGACAGAGTGCTCCTTATCTGGACTGTAGATGCCCAAGAGAGGGAAGTAAACAGCTGCGGAAAACAATTGCACTTAGGGGACTAAAAGGTAAGTGTGCTGTTTAGCTTCTGGCTGCATCAGGGGCTTTATTACCCCCCCGTAGCACTACAGTTAGGCGGGGTTCTTGATGGGCCTCTTCTGTCTACAGCTCAGCAGACAAAAGCTCATAATTAACGTGGGCCGGTGAGTGAGTGAAAGGAAGGGTGGCTGGATGGATGAATGGATGGGTTGATGGATGGATGGGTTGATGGAAGATGAGAGAAAGGATAGATGGGTGGTAGAATGGGTGAAAGGATGGATGAGTGGAAGGGTAAATAGATGGATGGATGAGCGAAAGGATGGATGAAAGAAAGGATGGATGTAAAGATGGATGAGTAAAACAATGGATGGATGAGTGAAAGGCAGGGTAGACGGACATCTGGATGAAAGGATGGATGAGTGAAAGGGTGAAATGATGAATGGATGCATAGAGAGCTATATGGATGAGTGAGTAAAAGGATGGATGACTGAGTGAAAGGGTAAATGGAGGGATGTACGAATGGCTGTTTGAATGGGATGGAGGGTAGATGGATGGGTGTAAGGATGGATGGCTGAGTGAAAGAGTAGATAAATGGATGAGCCGAAGGAAGGATCATGGATGGATGGAGTGAAAGGATGGATAGATGAAGTGATTAAAGGGATGGGTGATTGAATGGATGGAGACATTGATGGATGAAAGGGGGGATGTTAAGTGAAAGGATGGATGATTGAGTGGATGAATTGGTTTGACGGATAGATGTCCCTGGCCCAGTGGCAGCTCTCCCTTATGGGCTCCACAGCTACACTACACCCTCCTTGTTTTGTAGTCCATTTTTATTTATCAAGAGTGAATAACTCTTTAAATAATACAAATAAAATGCAGACCTGCTTCAGGTCCAGCAAGAAATTGAGACAGCTAGCGGCATTGCTTGATTGCTGACACAGGTGCATGAAGGTGCCTGTGCCAGCCATCAGAGACACTGCTCAGATCTCGTGAAATCCCAGCACTGTACTGTGAACAAGTCTGAGCGACTATGTGTGTGAGTTAAAGTCAGTGAAGGAATGAGTCACAGTGAGTGAGAATGAGCAACAGTAAGGACCAGTATGTGTGAGAATGTATGAGTCAGAGAGAATTACAGTTAGTGTAACTGAGTGTTACTATGTGTGAGACTGAGTCATAGTAAGAGTAATTCAGAATGAGTGAGAATGAGTGGGACTGAGCGAGACAGAGTCGGCCAGAGAAGAATGAGTGAGATTGTGTGACTTACTGAGACCAAGTGAGACTGAGTGAGTCAGAGTGAGACAGCAAACTTAGTGCAAGAAAGAGTAAGAGAACTCTTCAACAAAATGTTCTTGGGAATTCGAGCCTTGGATTACACCCCGCCAGTTTTAAAGGCGACCAGCCGCCACTGGTCTTTCCTCTTTCTTAACTCCCTGTATCCATTCCAGCCTCTCTTCGTAAATGTCTTCGTCCCTTTCTTCCTTCCATCCTTTTCTTCTTAACTACTTATTCGGATCGTCCTTGCCTCTTCTTTCTCATTTTTCCTCCTTGTTTACTTGTTTCTTCCCTTCCTTACATCTTTCCCCCCCATCCTTCCGCTGTCAATTTAACTCTAGGTACTGCGATTAAGAATTGTAACATATGTACAATATAAACATACTTAATAAGGACGTGGCATACTTCAGTATATTTGTAGTCTGAAAAATAATATATAATATTATAATTGTATGGGTAAAATCGTTCGATGTGGTTTTGTTGTGCGATTCTCATATTTAATTGTACTTCTGCCAAAAAATGATGTCTTGTAAATGGAAGAAATTCGTGCTCTGCGTCATGTTGCATCCCAGATGTACTTTGAGGGAGAGGAAAGAGAATGTTGGTTTTTATGTCCCATTGGACGCAAGACTTTTGTCTGCACATCTATCATTGCTAATACAGGAACAGAATGGCATAGAAAAGCAAATCTTTTGCCTCAGCTGGAACATCTGCTGAACAGATGAAATGTAATGTTAAATCAACTGAAACCCGATTCCAGCTTTCCCTTCTTCAGTAATCATGTGAAAACCAAAAAACCTTCGTTATCACTTTTTAATTTACAGTAGGTTTACAGAATGATGATGGCAGGGATACAAACAATTACAAGTTGTACGTTTTAGAGGACTCTCGTTTAATATTTACCGAAAAAGCACATTTTACAGCGCCTTCTTTTGCATAAGTGGCGGATTTTGGAAGATATTTTACCAAGCGTTGATGAGCAGTTGCTCATAGGCATGATAACAGACAACAGAACAAGGACTGGAAAGGCAGATCATTTTCCTGTTGATTTAATGCAATAAAAATTACCCATATTTTTGAAAGGTTCTCCCCAGAGAAACGACTGGATTTTTTTAATTTAGATTCATAGGACGCCCATACAAGTTTCCTGTAGGGTCAGGAATGAATATTTCTGGCTGGAATGCCTTTGTCAGTTAAAGAAGATTACGAGTTAAAGGGGCATATTTACAAAGAACTGGTGCGGCACTGTTCCAAAATTGGCAGTGCCGTGCTGCGTCAGTTCTGAAACGCAGGGATGAGACATATTTACAAAACTATGGTGCATTCCTGTGCTTCCCCCTGCGCTGGCGCTAAATTAGCTTCCTTGCGCACATGCAGTCATCCTTGCGCCATAGTGCAAGGATGGCTGTGTTGTGGGGGAGATTGTTTTTGTGCAGGAAAGTACACGTTCCTGCACAAAAACAATCTTCAATGGCGATTTGCTCTTTCTATGTGTGTGTGTAAATATGGCCCCTTGTCACGCAGCACTTTGCGCAGAAGGGGCTTGCTATGGGTGTTGCTGTGGGCATTCCACCGCAACACCCATTGCTTTTGACACTGCCCCAGATTTATAAGAATCTGTACATTTGTGGCAGCGCCAAAAACTAACGCCACGCCAGGGGTGGTGTTCGCACGGCACAATGAGGAGAAATGCTTTCCTGCACATAAACCTTCCTTCCTTTCAACGCAGACACACTTGCACTACGGTGCAAGGATGCCTGCATTGGTGCATTAGTACCAGCACTAGGGGAAACACAGGGAAGGACTGTATTTTTGTAAATACAGCACATCCCAGCGCTTCAGAACTAACGCAGCGCAGCACTGCCAATTTTGGCATAGCACTGAGCTGCGCCAGTTCATTGTAAATATGCCCCTAAGTTCCTTAACCTGCCAGACCTAGACTTACTGGCTCCTTAACACAGGTTCTCAATGATTCCAGGAACTTTCATGTAAATGTTTTCCACCTGCAGGTGATAAAGGTGGGAGGGTGTCAGGGTGGGTCAGGTTTGAGTATAGCATTTAGGGGGTGGGGGAAATTGGTTGCCTCTGGAAGTATCGTTGTCTGCTCCGCTAGTGATGACAAGGTGGCGGGGTGGTTAGGCTGTTCCCCGGTTTGCAGCCTCACATCTCCCGTTTCCAGATCCAATAATTTTGACTCCAGAAACAACATACAACTCATTGCAACTCATTGCACAGAGCTGTATCCTCCTTAGGATGAGTGCCTTAGTGTTACATGACAGTACCTGTGGTGCTACCGGGAAAGTAATACATTCTGAGATATACTGCTGCCTTAAATTATTCCCTTGTGTTTCCTTACCTTCATATACTGATCTCTGCAGGTCAGAAAAAGGATAATGGATTATTAGTGAAAGTTTTCATTCTGAGCTGCGAAAATGAGAATTTCTCCCCACACTAATTACATCAGGTTTTACTTGGTATAGCCCCTCATTACCAGAGCTGTTGTAATCCCAGGAAGTAATTGCACCTTAGACATTTTGAAATATAGTCTTGGATTGTGTTACCGTTATGGACCCTGCTGGCACTTGGGGACTCCATCCCCCAAGGATCCATGTGCCAGGAGGTGTGGCTGTAGACTGCTGCATAAGGGGGCCTGGCCCTCTTCCAACCCACCCATAAGTGCCTCTGCTATCCCACTGCACTGGACATTTTCAAGTAAAGTCTTGGGGTGTCTTAGCCCTATGGACCCAGCTGGAACTTGGGGACTCCATTCCCTGCCGATCCATATGCCGGGAGGCGCAGCTGCAGACTGGTGCCCAAGGGGGCAGGGCCTCCTTCCAATGCCCTCATAAGCGCCTCTGTTATCCCACCATGGGAGATTCATGCGGACCGTGGCAGGGCTAAGCCCAGGCCAAAGGAGGAGCCTGGAGGAGACTGGGCTACCCCACTAACCTGTAGCCCAAACATCTTTTGGCTGGGATCTTGCAGCATTTCTACAGGACCCACGGCATCAAGATTACTGGAGATAGAACTTCAAATCCAGGGCCCCTTTTTTTGCAGAAGGTGGGGGACTCTGTACCTGTCGATCGGCGTACCGCTGTACTCAAGGCACCAGGCTGACTGACCAGTCTTCATCTTGCTTGTAACCGGCTACACAGGTTTGGTTGGGCTACTCCACCCCATCTATGACAGTGTGTTATGCTAAAGCCAACATCATAATGTTCACCTTGATATATAAGCTTGCTTCTTGTTATTGGGTGTATTTGTCCTCATTTTATCCTGCTACTGGGAAGGTCAATACTGTTATTTTATTTATTTTTAGATATCCTAGGCATTACATCATTGCACTTTTTGCTCAAGAAGGCTGTTGTTGTAAGTTGTTTTATTTTGCAGTAGTATTGCCCATATTTGTTTGCAGGAAGGTCTCCTGTATTGTACCATATTAACCATCTTGGGGTTGAACACGAAGACCCAAAGGTCTCATTCACGTATAAGGCTTTGGATTGTGTAATGTTCCTAGTCAAAGGAAATGATTTAACTGCTGTGACTTACAGATCTTGCAGCTATAATTGTTTGAATATTTGTTATTAGTATGTTTCCCTTGTGTGTATTGTAAACCTCTTGTTCTGTGTAGGTTTCTCTACATTAACGCTTGAAGAGATGCTGATATTAGTTGGGCCAACGGGTGTTTGGTACAGTATTTATTGGGTTTGAACTGGGTGCAAATAAAACTGTTGTCATGGGAAAGTGGAAGGCCACTGATGTTGCCACCATCCCCAACAAACCTAACAAGTGCATTAGGAAAAGAAGAGATGCTAGTACTTTCAATCAAATTAACAATTTGATAGAAGTGGTTAAGACAATTTTGAATCAGTTGCCCATTCGGACCAGTGGTCCTGAAAAGAGTGTGTCTACAATACCGGACATCTTTGGCAAAAAAACAGATAAGATACGGAGAGGCAGTAACAAGTCACTTGCATGTTCTGTACCCTGCCAAACAATAGCTACAGTTGGAAAAACTCTAAACACATCGCTGACGTGTCCTACTCCACACATTGAACCTGTGGTGATCTAATCAAACAGGTTTTCACCACTAATTGGAAGTGCTGCAGAAGCATCACCACAATTGGAGTGCACATACCCAGTAGGTCATATGATGCCACAACTAAATTGTGGGAAATGTTACTTGCCTTGCAGGATTAAGTAATTGGCCTAAGGGGGATGGCCAAATCCCTAGAATGCAAATTAAACACTGCAACTGAAATGATTGTTCAGATCACTAACCTCCAGCCTTGCACAGTTAGCCTGCTTTTGTCCATGTCTCTTGCCCCCTCCTTGCCACCTGCCCAACTTATCTTCGTAGCCCCGGAGCAGTGTAGACAAAAGGAATGCCTGGATATTTGTAGGCTGCAGTGGGCTACCTATTCATTTAAATCTACTGGGCACCAAGACAGGCAACAAGGCATAAGTAGAGGGCAGGATTATATATGTGCCTTTAACTTTCTAGACATCCCCAGCGCAGGGTGTCCTAGTGGAACTACTGCTCTAGGATCCGTGGGAATGTTCCCTAGCCGGGATATGGTCTGGCCTAATAGGAAGGGGCTTGTGCAGTTCTACCTATAGCAACCCCTCCCAACGGGACCCTTCAAGGGTCATTATAACTTCAAATTGAATAATGTTCCCAAATTGGATAAAACAGGCTTCCAGAGTACCGTCCTCATTCAACAAAGTCTTACATTGGCAAAGGATCAATTACAAATGCAAGTTGATTATCATGAAAGAAATTTTGAGTGTCCACATGAACTCTGCTGCAGTGCCACGTAATCCTAGCCATTGCTTTAAACTGAATACTGGATTTTGTGCAAAAGGTCAATGGACCGATGCAACAAATGAATGAGGGGATGCCATCAATGGGCAATGTGATTATGAATGGTATACCAAATATTTAGAATTCTGAACCTCAAACAATAACCACACCAGTTTATTAAGAAGAATTATGAATTTATTTCCCTAGATTAACAACGCTAATGTCACGAAAATATCTCTCAAACATAAGTGATAAGCATAGAGAATCAATAATGGCTGATTAGAACGTCTTATATATCTGAGTTTCATCAAAGCAATTAAGCAAATAATCTTCAATATCATAACACTGATGAATAACACCAGAATTGGTAAAAATGGTAATATCTACATTAGTACAAACAATCAAAGAGTGTCAATATAAATCTCGAGCATTTGAAAGTTAATACCCTCACTAACCACAAATTAGCATTAACATGTTGGACTTCATGTAAAAGAATTTAGAAACAAACATTTATAAAAACATATTACCTTGGGTTATTATAAAAACATTATTGTTAATATGCATCATTTGAACTATATGTTGCAGATGGTACCTGCAAAGCAAAAGAGACACATATAACAATGCAGTTTCATACATTACCCATAGAACAACAACATGCAGTCTACTTCAGCAAAGGGACACAATCAGGTAAGTCTTCAGAAGATCGGGCCTAATGACATCTAATCCTAAACTGCTAGTATGACTCGAATCATCAGGAACTCTTGAACACACAATCTCATCTCCCTCTCTAGAATCCAACTGTAGAATATCCTACCCAGCTTGTTATACTAATTTAAAAAAAAATATGATTGGTCAGTACAACCAATAGTAGCTCCAATTGATAACTTAAATTGTTAAAACATCAACGATAACCAGGGCACATTCATAAGAGTAACTTTTCCTCTTCCGTCTCGTCTGTGGCTGCATTGTTCCATCTCATCTAAACTTCTCTTCTCATGAAGAAACCTCTCACATTGTAAAATTTACTTTCATTCTCGAGGAAGAAATCACATATTAGTGACAATTTCAGACAACAGAACATTCAACTTATGCAAGAACTTTATCAAACTTGACCTTGTAAGACATAATGCAGCCATCCACTAGGGGTAGCTGTGTACATATCTATTAAACAATTTAACACACTTTTATGTAAGCATTGAACCACAGAAAATAACCACAACTTTAGTTAGCATTTTGCTCGGACAAAGAACAGAAATTAACTATGGCAACCATTTTCAAAAGTCACCTGTTTTTGCATGTTAATTCACTATACAGTTAATACATTAAAATTATTAATAAGACACACTAGAAAATGCACACTCTCACAACTCCTTAGAGTCAGAGCCATACAATATTGTTGAGTTTGAGTTAAGTTCTAGAGAACTCTTAAATGGTTTCCTGGCAATAGAAGCCTTTGATATTCATACCATAGGAACAGGGATCAAACCTGCTTTTGCCAGTGGCATCATACATAGTAGTATCCCAGGCACAGAGGAAGACCATTTTAAGGGGGAGAGGCCCTTGTCAAGTGTTGATTGACTGTCACCTGTGGCTGTCCATGATATTTCTGTTCATGAACCAATCCCAGTTAGCCCTGAGGCACCATTATCCCAGGGGGTGAGGATTACCCATCAGATATTGTGTTGGCTTATCCCAGTACTGAGGGACAGCTGCACATCCTTTCATGGAACATTGCCGGAATAGGGAGCAAGCTGGCTGACATGCTATGGGGTGCCTATATTGATTCTTTTCATCTCTGTCTGTTCCAGGAGATCTGAGCTTTAGAACCACCTTATAGGTCAGTGTTTGTTACCTTTGCAGTGGATGTGTTTCCTTCCTCATTTGGCCCTCTCTCTGGGGACCTTCTGATATGGGTCAAATTATCTCTTAATTAGGCTACTGAGCAATTGATAATCAAGTTGTGAGATATTTTAGGACTAACTGTTAAGGCACGTAATGGATCCATCATTAGCATCTACAACATCTACATTCTCAGTGTGGGTGACAATAGTGTTTCCCTAACATTAAGCACCTTAGACTATTATCTAGAAGCATTAGCTTATAAACCTTAGCTTATTCTTTGGGTGATTTTTCTACTACTTTTGAGACACTGGACTAAATTTTGCTGGTAACCGAACCGGAAGACATAGCTATGGCCATTCCAGAACCTACTGCTTCGCATTCACATTTCAAAGAGGGTTATTAAAGAGATTAATTGATTATGTACTCTTATCTCTTTAATTTTGGACCAAAATGGTGGATTGCTGTGTAACAAACAGAATAGAGAGTGATCATAATCCACTGCGTTTAACTCTCAAACAAGAGCTGATAGTACATTCTGACTGGACCAGGTTCTATGGGGATGTTGTCAGGAATTCAAGGAGGGTTCCCAAGTGGTCAAAATTTAGTACTTGCCCCAAGCATCTTGCTTAAAGTTATAATCTCTTTGATACAGTCCTTTTGCCATATGTGGATTCAAATCTGCATGATGTACCTATTCTTACCATCCATAATCATCTATTTGGCTCTTTACGTAGTCTTTTCCAGGTCGAGGCAGGCTCCGAAACAAGCTGCCAGAGAGGAAGCTCCATGGTTTACCAAGGATTTCAGATGGGTGAACACTAGTTTGCTAATAGCCATTAGATCTTTAGATTCACAGCAAATTCATCAAGCTAGACTTCAGTACAAAGAGGTGTTAGACACAAGTAAAAAATGTTGGGATGAACAAAAATGACAGGATTTGTTGGAGGCTTCCAAAGGAATGATGCTTCTTCCTTCTGGCATATAATTGACCATGGTAGCTTAAAGGTTTGTACCCCTAACAATCCATCACATACAACAGCAGGCATGGGTTCAACATTTTGCCAATTTGTATTAAACACCATATTCAGACCAGTCATCTAGTATAATTGACCCTTGTTTTGATGGCAACAGTGATCCTGTGAAGGCAGGGTTTGATACCTTCTCTCTAAAAGATACCCTAGAAGATACTAATTAACGATCATGTCCTTGCAGTTCAGGAAAGCTCAAGGACTTGACTGTATTCCTGTATCACTGTGAGATTGGGATCTAGACCCCACACATAACATCTTGTAAAATGCAATCATGGCTGGTGCTCTTCTACCAGATTCTTCCTGGATTATACAGATTTTCCAATAGGGTGCTAGACTGGATCCCAGTAACTATAGGTCTAGCAGCCTTTTCAATATCCTACAGAAGGTGTTCTGCCACCAGGTTTTAGCTAAACCTCCATGGATCGATTACTAATAATTACTTCCTTTCGCCATTTCAGGCTGGGTTTAGATCCAAGGTGGGAACTGTGGACCGAGTCCTTAGATTTTTCTTGATCATATGGAAGTAAATTAAGATACTTAGACCACTTATATGTAGCCTTCATTGACCTGAGAGCGGTTTTAAATTTGGTCCCTAAAACTTGTCTTTGGGATTCTCTCAGGTAAACGGGAGTTCCCCTCTATTTGGAAGGGATCTTGATGAGGCTGCACAAGGATAATTTTACCCAAATATGGTAAGGGAGGAATGGGGTGTTAACTGAGAGGATAAAAAGTTACAAGTGAGGTAAAGCAGGGATGTATCATTGCACCAATGCTTTTCTCCCTTTTTATTAATGATGATGCCTTTGTTCATCTCCTTGACTGCATCCATGGTGTCCCCATACCCAGTCTGTTGTTTGCAAATGGCACTTTGCTCATCTGAAGAACCCCTGTTGGAATCCAGAATTTACTAAATAAATTCCAGAACTTTTGTTTTCACAGAGGGATAGAGATGAATGCCACAAAGACAAAATACATAACTATCAGACAGATAATTCTGGAGGAACTTGTCACTGGGGGCCATGGTACTTGAGGAAGTCACATTTTTTGACTACCTGGGTATACGATTTGGTAGTACTCTAGCTTGCCCCCCCCCCACATTGGGAAGTGTAAGGCTATTATTTTGCAAAAAGCAGTTGCCATTGGGACGATGCATAGGGCCTCCACTGAGAGGGCAGTTTCTTCCAGCAATAGAAATATACAAGGCCATTGTTCAGTTGGCTGCACTATACAGGACAGAGGTTTGGGGCATGACACCTTTAGACTCCCTACCAGCTGGTGAAAATCTCTTGATAAGATAGCTACTTTCCCTCCGTCAAGCTATGCCACTTATTCCTATATACTTCGATTTAGCTTTTAATTGGATTGGTGACCTAGCAGCTCTGAGACGTTTGGTCCAGTGGATCCGGATCTGGTCAACTCTGGAATTGGGATCCAATCAACAAGGCCTCCATGAACTCATCCAGTTGGACAAGAATGTGTCAACTCCTTGGCTACTGCACATTATAAAATGGCTTTTCAAGTTGGAGCTGGATGATTGGTGGATCAGCCCCTCTGCTATCAACTCACCTTCAAAGGTTCTCTTGAAGAAACCTTTTTGTGGGTGGAGAGAGACATAAATTCAGACTAGCTGTGGAATGCCAGGATTGATAGGCTTACTGGAAGATTCCTGTCCATGACGCCTTCCCCACAGTTTGAATTGTATCTTGATGAGATCACGTCACAGTGGGCCAAAACATTTTTCATCAAATTCAGTCCTGGCGTGCTAGCACTGAATAGCTATACCTATAAATGGAGCAAGGAAATATAGCTACTGATGTTAAAAACTTTTTCCCCATATGTCTTGATCATGTGGAAAACATAGAACCTGTTTTGTTTAGTTGCCCATTGTATTCTCATGCTAGAGCAAAATGGTTGAAACTCTATTGTCGGAACCTGGAGGTCCAGCACTACCTATCTGCATTTCAAATTATAAGGTCAGACACAAGCAGACTAATGGTATTTTGCTTGAGCAAATTTTTATTAGCAGTGGGTGTGACTCGGAAGGACTGGGTCTTTCGCTTTAGAGTAAGTCTGCTATTGACCCAAGGCTTTAGACTATTTATAGCTCAGCTGACCATTGTTTTCATGTACACTTGCAGACATGCCCAGTGTCCAAATAATCTGTTTTCACTCAGGAATGTACTATGATGTAATAGTTATTTTATATGGGCAACTCTAGGCAGGCATGTTTGTTTTTAGTATGGTTTGCACTTTACACAAAATAGTCTGATCCGTGGGTTCAGGACAGATTCATTTGTGGCTAACTGCTTGAAATAAGGGCTGTTTGGTAGATTTGGTTCTTGAGGGGTTTTGATTTATAGTTCTTAGGATGCCTGTAAGCTCTATCTTGAAATTCTAATGAGTGTATTAATGAATTGGATTGATGTATTTTATCTCATGCAATTGCTTTTATGGTCTGTGGCTGAGATAAAGTATTTGTACTACGCCTTGGGGAATATTGGTACTGTGGAGTTTGGTTTTTCCACAGCGCAGTATTACCCGTTGTTCTGAGTTGTCCATTCTGATTGAGGAACAACATGGTGATACCAGAAACTTTCATTTTAATCCTACAAATTTCATGAGGTTTTACCTAAAGAAATGTGTGAAGTAAACCCCCCATGACTGCAAGAATCAACTTGTGATCCTGATATGGAGGATAGCACCGATTAGTGGCATAGCCAGTATTAAAGCAGCCCTCAGAATAAGGACGAACACTTGTGAAGGAAATAAGTACAAGTAATATGCTGTGCTTAATCACAAATTGTGATCCTCATTCAATCATAAGCACACAAGAATGCCTAAAACACATTTATCACTTAGGACATACAGTAAGGGAAAACAAATAGGAATCTGAAGCCTATTCTTACTAAAAGCCATAGCTAAAGTACAACTACAGACAAAACACAAAATCAATGCATATGCTCAAAATGAATCCAATTAAATAAACCATGAGTACCATGATTAACCAACTTAGGAGTTAAACAAAACATTGAGAAACTAAGGCACAGACTTAAAAATACATACAGACGACAGGAAAGCTGGATCAACTTATGCAGTTGCAGGCTATGTGCAGCGAATGGACCATGGAAACATCACACTTAAAATGCTCCCATAACATATTAGTGATTTTTGGAAAGTACCATCTTTTTCATGGTATTCCCCAGATGTTTGCATTCTTTTGCTGAACACATTCTTTCTGACCATGGGACTATCAGCACTTTACTCCTGATAACCAGTGGTAAAGTGCTTGTACTATCCTCCCTAAACGTGTTAGAATAGGCATACCCTAAAATGGCAGATTTAATTTACTCGCAAGTCCCTAGTCAATTGGACCACTTGTACCCAGAGCATACTAATGAAATGTTTTTAGTGGGCTGTAGCTCTCATTGTTTCACCCATGAAAGTTCCACTGCAAACCCTGTCCCCAGGCCTGCCACTGTAGTCTAGGGCTTCAGTTTTAAACTGCCATTTGGACTTGGCAAAACAAACCTTTTTGCCAGACTTTTTTAATATACGTATATGTCACCCCTAAGGTAGGCCCTAAATGTCTATAGTTTGGGGTGCATGGCAGTGAACAACTCCAAAGTTACTTTTTCACTGTAGCAAGTCAGGCTCTCCCATAGTAAAACACTGGTATACCTTATTGCGCTCAATTTCGTTTTGGAGCAACTCGAAACATGATTCAAGGATAAAGTTGGATTTTGTATTACTGTTTTGGAAATTACACTTTTAGAAAGTTGTCATTTTCCTGCCTAAAGCTGAAAGAGCCTTTCTGCCAGCGACCAGTGTCACATGATTGTTAATGGTGCCCCAGTGATATGATGTGAATTGTTTCCAGACAGTGGACAAAGGGCTTTGGTGTTGGGAGGTGTTTTTCTTTATAGAACAGGATAGCCTGGGGGCTTTGCCCAGCCCCAACCCGAGCTTAAAAATATGCCAACCTTGACATTGGTAGATGTAGCTCACGCCTAAGCCTGCCTTCGTTTTGTCATCCTAGACAACTTGTCCCTAAACGCAGTAGGAGAGGGAGCTGCTCCAGCACTGGTTTGGAGTGACCACCAGGGAGGGTGTTTTCATTACCATAGGCACACCTCTGGGTTGGTACAGGGGTTCTGACCAGGGGAAGAAATGTTCAGCCATGCTGGAATTAGGGAACTAAGAGTACTTTTGAATAGTTTAAGGTAAAACACTCAAATGAAATCAAGTAAAATTTTGTGTTTTTTGTCAGTTATTTAAAACCATAACAAATATATAACCATCACATTTCTTAGATACATTTTACTAAAATTAATAAAGTACATATTATATGTCCCCAGATAGACATTCATATTTTGTTTTAAAAAGGAGTCACAAGACTACCTCCAAACAGCTTATTAGCATTTACAAACAGCATCAATAATCCCTCCTGAGCACAGCTAACCTAAAGTACTTTTACAACCAACAGCAGGGACATCAAATTTGTTAAAAATTATACTAACATTTTGAGCCAACCCTCAAAACAAGCAACAAGCAACAATTATGTCAAATTCTTTAAAATGATGCTAGCATTGGAACAGTGCACATATTTCGTCTACTGGCACAACATGCCTGAAGTACTTGTGCAACCAGTAACAATATTATCAATTTTGCTTTGAAATGGTGTAAACATCTAATTAAATGACAGACCTCAAGTTATTGTGCAACCAGTAGCAATAATATCAGCACTGCTTCCATTAAGTTTTTAAATTGAGTTGAAGCAATTATTTATCATAATGCTAATGCCAAAAAAACTAACAACTTTACAGTTTGGCCACCAGCAGCAGAAATACCTAATAAACATAACCTAATTAACGTGCAAGAGTGCTTGTGCAATCAAAAGCAACAATATCAAATTTGTATTCAAATAATTCTAACTTTTAAATTATGTGATTTTTTAAATCTTAGTCCAGGCTGACCTAAAATGCTCATGCAACCTGCAATTATAATATTATTTTACTTAAAGTAATCCTTAAAGTTCTGACTAGGTGGCAATTATACAATAAAGCTGGAGGCATAAATCTCACAAATTAACAATTTAGCTGTGGATTAAATGGATTAAAACAGGCTACCATGGCTGCTCTACACGTCTGAATGACCCTGACATTGAAGCTTCTTTTAAACAATGTATGTTGGAGCCTATACAGGCAGGGGCAAATGCAAATTATGTGAATAAGATCTTCCTTATGCCGACCGCATTGTCTACATAACACCGAAGTTGGGTGTCTCCAAACTGGTATATTGCCCATTGTTGATATATTACCCAGATGCAACATCATTAAGCTGTGTTCCATTCATGCTGAAAATAGAATAGAAAAGTAAGGGTCTGGAACCAGTTTAGTGTAATACTTTCTGACCATCCATTCTTGCATGGGTGTGGGCACTAAACCTAATCTTGTTTTCAATAAATAACACATGTAAAATACTCAGGAAGTGCTACAAACGTGGGTAGGGTCATCCCTGTAAAGCTTTAACCCATTGGTTAGGGAGTGGCCAAGAGTTTTCACTTACTCACAGGCTGGCAATGGGCTTACAAATGGCATCCCAATACCCTCCACAGAACATTCCTGGACCAGCGAAGAATCAGAAGGAGGACTGTCCTGCTGTCTGAACAACTTGATCAAAAACTTGTCCGACTTGTTCTTCAACTCAAGATCACAGAATTGACTCCAATGGTCAGTGGGCTGACCTCCTGTTTGAGTTACAGGGGCACAACATGCTTAAAGAGGCCTTTTGTCCTGCAGCTGCCAAGCTGGCCATTTCTAACTGGACTGGTACTGGACCCTGCTGCTGGCCTCTGTTTGCGTAAGTCATAACCCCAAATGTTGCCACCCAGGTCGTGGACTATTGGCTGGTGTTAGAGTGTACTTCTCCTGTCCCCAAACTACAAGAAGTGGGACTTAGAAACCTTTTGCCACCTTTTTGCCTAGTGAACCGATGGAGGCTAAGATCTCCATCAAAGACACAGCCATAGTAACATCTAGTCACGGTTCAGCCTCAGCTTGCTACTTAGGTCTGCTGAAGGAAAACTGACTTCCAGAAAAGTTTTTAAGTCCAAACGGAGGCAGACTTCATCGGGGCTAATGACAAGCAGAATCTGATCAAGCCAGGCCTTCCAGGGATCTGACTTTGGATTTTGCTCGCTTTGAATTTACCCACCTTAATCGATAACCGCACAAGGACCCAACTCATTAGCAGCCTGCAATCGTTGAGCCCCACTTCAGATGCAGATTGCAGTTTGATCTGCCAACAACTCGTCAACAACCTCTTTTTTCTCCATAAGATTAGGTCTGAAGGTAAACGTCCCACTTGGGCAAACCTGGTCTCTATCTCTGACCAGCGATCCATTGCAGTCGGTCTTAACTTTTAACTCAACCAGATAAATGTGATTAGTGCTTTGTGCTTTTGAGCTCTAATTTTGATTCAACCTTTAAAAATTCATATCCCTTTTTTTCTAAATTGGCTTCTTGTGTTGTGTTTTCACTTTATTACTGTTTGAGTACTGCATCTAAGTTATGCCTGACTGCTATGTGACAAGTTACCATGGGCTTCGAACAGGTTTTTATAATGACTTTAGTAGCTCACCCTGACAAGGATTGTGATTATTATTTGAGGTGGGATCTCACCCACTCAACTAATACTCCGATTTCTTGAGTGATAATTTAGAGTTGTGCTGTAGTTGTAGAAGTATGTGGTACCGAAAGTAGAGTTTGGTGCTAAAGTGATTTCTACTTCAAGACCTTACTCTTGAATTTTGCACAGGAAACTTCCTTTCTGGAAAAAGAGAGTGGTGCATGCATTGCAGCACAGCAGACATAAAATATCATTATTGTATTGGTCCGTAAAACCACCGACGCCTACAAAATGCCCCCAAAAGTTTCTCCTTCCCAAGCACCATGTCAGCAAAAGGAGGACAGATTTCTTTGTGATCAACGTGATATGTATAACGATGGCAAAACTTGGTAATTGCATCTGCAAGTTAAAAAGAAGCCTTTACAAATGTAGCACATATCATCCAACGGTAAAACGCACTATACTGAGTTACTTTAAGGATAAACACAAGTGTTCGACTATCAGTGGGAATTTCATTACCACCCACCAGTGAAAACTGCATAAACATGGTGAATATTCATAGCAAAAATGTGCTGCTCAAAAAAAACACATTAACAATTAGATGAGCTCTGGGAAGAAAGGCAGTAAAATAAAACGTCCTGCTGCTGCCCTAGGCATAAGAGAGGAGTAGTCAACAACCATTCTCACTAACACATCTGGCTCTAAACAGAAGGACTGATGCAGGAGCGTTGTTGTACCAAAATTGACTCAGTGATTTTGCTGTTCTAACTGTAACCTATAGATTAAAGAGAGCAAAAGGAAAACATCTTTGATGTTTTAAGGTTCGAGCGAACTCATGAAAATCGGACTCGTTCCCACCACAAAACTGCAACAGCACATCCCCTCTGCACAAGAGCCCCAGACATACCTCAGTCTTGTACGTCTTCATTGGTGCAGCCCGAGGCTATTGGCTCAGTGAGCTATGCATCCAGGGTTAGGAATGCCTCTTCCATTCAGAAATGTTCACAGATAGTAAAGATCAATGGCAAAGTCAATTTTGAGTTATCTGCCAAATAGTTGGTGTTTGCCAAAGCTTATTGAAAATGCGTTTTATTATCAAATTAATAAAATAAGCATAAATAGTAACTGTATTTGATTGTAAGTCTATAACAATTTAAATACACAGTCAGACTCAAAAGTAACTTTATGGAATAGTTAATAAGGGCTATCTCAATTTGAATTTCAAATAATAGAAATAAAAAGCTAGCAATAAAAGAAAAGATAAAACGCATAATAAAATTCCATTGCAATACAGAATACAATAAAAAAGATTTTAATCGCACTACATTATACAGCAGCATTAAAAAGGTAGTTTGTTCAACAAAACTCAAGGACATATTCTGTATTCTGTCCCTAAATGCGCATAGTGAAGTAATAATAAAAATAGCATAAGTAGACCATAAGTTTGCTATTATTCACAGCTACGAACCTAGTAAAGCAGATGCATGCCACTGCTGTTAAAGCAACCCAAGACGTAACAAGCATTTGCAATGCAATGGGTCTCGCATTTGCTCGAGTTAGAGCTATTAGTGTTGTAAACTCCTAACCGAATTTACTTGCCACATAAATTAAAAATGAAAAGTAATACAGTTTCACATAAGCGAGCCAATTCAAAGCGCCATGGCATCAGCGTGAAGCAGCACACAAAATGAAAAAGAAGTTCACTCACAATCAAAAGTATCGGAAAAAGTGCAAATAGCCATGTAACAGGGGCTATGTCCAAGGCAGTAACTAAACCGCCCCAAGAAGGGACAAACGTAAAACATTTACCAACGAAAATAAATATTTTTGAAGTGCAAGCCCATGAATGAGTGGTAGTGAGGGGCATGCAGTGGGTGTGGTTAAAAGCCCAGATACATAGCAACAGGTCAGAAAAGCAGCACTTGCGCACTGCTATGCTCGTGCTAAAAAAAGGAAGGTTTCAGCAAAAGCGACCAGCAGCAAAAAAATCTACCACTCACTCCCCCTTAGCTATAAACGCTATATCCAATCCTTGGGTACAGGTGTTAACATGATTGAGCTAATTCACCCACCGGAAGAAGGCTCATTTGAAGTCTACGATAATCGACTTTGTGAGAGAGTGCAATTGACTCGAGAACTTATGAGGGCAGCTTATTTTCTAAGCAGAGGGATATCAAACAGTTTTTTTCATGTCTACAATAAGCAGAACCATGCAGATCAGCTCCTCTTGAGACGATTCTCAATTATTTAATATACGGTTTATCAAAAATCAATTGAGTTGATGACTGATTCCAAATTTCTTTAAAAGATACATCTTAGTAGCTGTAGTCAATTGAACTGTTCTGCATTTTCTTCCATGAAGCCTTTTATGAGCTGTCACCAACTGCATGCCTTGTGCACCGTAAAGTAGCATCAGATGCGAGTGAGTGTCTAGAAAGACTCAAATCCATCCTGATCGGGACTCAGATGAGGATTTAGGAATGAGATAGTAACTTAACATATTGTTTACTGTCCAGCAGCTACCACTTTTCCTGGAAAAGCTTTGATGCCATAATTAAAGGATGTGAGAAACGTGCCTTTATCAATATTAAAATAGAAGCAGCAATGACCCAGACCTTTAAGACGTTTGCATAAAGCAAATGATGAAGATGCTTTATCATCTAACATGGACGTATGGCGCTTGTGACCTTTTTCATGCAGAGGACTATACTATTCCTTTAATCCATGTTAACATATAACTTATTGGCTTTCTAATAGGAATTAAGAGCGGTTAATTCACATTGTAAACCTCTAATAGTTTTGTCGAAAGGAACACTGTCATCAGCATATTGTAATGCAGCAACATAAGTGCAACCTTATCTTGGAGGGCCAGAGCATGGTTCAGTCAAGACTTTACTTAAACCCGCAATACAGATGTTAACATTTCCACTGCTATTTTTAGAGATGTCGAGAGTCATATTGAGTTTAGCAGAATAATGCATATTCCATAAAATGGCATCCCCCACAAATCCACCACCCCACTTACAGGTGTAGTACCACCGGGTTACCAATGGCAGAGCTTCAACAGGCTTCAAATGTGTAAGTGTCTTACCTGATGGCTTGTCTGCAACTGGACTGTCGAGTCAGAGTGTCCATCATCCCATGCTCTTTAGGGCAAGGCGAACACCATTTGTTTCTTCTACACAGAACTGCCGTGCCAAACATGTTGGCCACAGTCAAGCAAATCTCACATTTCCCACTCATGTATATAGAGAAAGCCTGGGGTGCTTTGTTATTTTGTTCTGCAATAACCAACTCTGCAAAGTTTTTTGTATCAAACATGGCACCCTCTTAGCCACGTTCAGTACCTTCTGTAGTACTGCTGCAATAGCTTCGTCACTAAAGGCACTCACATCCTCGCCTGCCTTTTGGTGCTCTCTAAGTGTGACCGGAGACCAACTGGCAAGGAATTGGAAGTCAGTGTGTAAACAAGGCCCCAGTGTTCTCACAGGCTTTTCATTGCACAAGCCATGCACTCAATCAAAGCAACACATTCACACCGTGAATCTTTGCCTAACAGAGTGCCAACAAAAATCAGCTCACTTAATACACATGAACCTCACTCATGTATGTGCTGTCTCGCCATGCACACACTTACACTAGCTGACTCATTACCCTCACTCAAAGCAACACACTCACTCCCTGCCACATCAAGACTCCTATGACAGTAGTTTGCTGAAGATACTGACTCATGCTCATTCACATTACTAAATTATTTAGATCCCTCACTGTGTTACCAAACACTGACACGCGGCAGCCCACCCATGACTCATGTTCATGTGCCCACTTACATCAGCACTCTTAGGCGTATGAAAATGGGAAGTGAAAAAGCCTGCCCGCCAGATGAATTATGTGCACGAAGGTCAGATGGGAGATAGTAAGTGATGTGAAAGACGGAATGAGGAGGCAAGAGGATAAGGGAAGGGGGAAGTAGGGGAGGAAACAGGCACTGTGAAAAACGAAGGGGCATATTTATACTCTGGTTGCGCCGAATGTGCGTCAAAAAGTTTGACGCACATTCAGTGCAAACCTTGCCTCATAATTAAACTATGACGCCCGACCCAAGGACGTCAAAAAACCTCTGTGTGCATCATTTTTTGGATGCGGGAAACCGCCTTGCGCTAATGACATGCAAGGTAGGCGTTCCCGTCCAAAAAATGACTTTAAGGCCTGTGCGCCTTATTTATACTCCTGCGTCATTTTGATGCACGGGAGGGGGCGGGCCTTAAAAAACGGCCTGATGTGCTCCGTTTATTAACACCTGGGTGATGGCGGGCATTAAGGGACCTGTGGGCTCACTTCCATGGTCTCAGACCATGGAAGCAGTCCAGAGGTACCCCTCCCTGCCCCCAGGGACACACCCTGCCACCCTCACCCACCCCAGGAGGACACCCATGGATGGAGGGACCCATCCCAGGTAAGTACAGTTAAGTTGAGGTAAGTATTATTTTTTATTTTTTAAAGTGGCATGGGGGGACAGAAGTCATTGGGCAAGGGGGCATGACTCCTGTCAATGGGGGTTGTACGTCAAAAATGGCACAAGTCCGGTTTGAGCCATGATGTTTGACTCTAAGCTGACTTGCACCATTTTTTGACGCACAACCCCCATTTTCCCCTACGCCGGTGCTGCCTGGTTTGAGTCATTTTTTTTTACTCTGACCAGCCCGCAGCGCCGGCTAACGTCAATCCTGAAATAAGGCGCCTACTAAGGCTAAAGGAACAGATATGACATAGAGATGTAATACATTTTAATACAGAAGTGGGTATAGGAGCTATGCATTTAAAATCCATGAGATTACCAAGCATGAAGCATGCTATTTTACTTTGTAAGATGTAGGGTTATTTTGTGATGAGTAGTAAACAAATAGAAAAAGGAAATAAAAAGGTAGAAATAATGAGATAGTGACAGTGAAATATATCTTTGTTGTGTCTGTGGTGACAGAGTGGCAGGCAATACCACCTGTTCCAGTTTCTTCTGTGCTGGGAAATAGGGATATATTAAAGGTTAGGTGAGGCAGTAGCAGGATGCTAATTGAGAGAAGAAAACGGGAAGGAAAAATTAGGAAATAACAGGAGAGAGAAGTCTGTATTTTCTTTGCCATGAGAGTGTTGCAGGAGATTCCAACTATGTCAGACTGTTCTGTTTGGAAAAAAGGCTGATCTGTTAATAGGTCAGGAGGGGCAACATCAGCAAATAACTTGGTCATGGCAGATAGGGAGTGCCTGATGCCCACAGCCTGGGAGACCTGAATGCCAGTGTCAGTCTGCTTGTCATAGAGCAGGCAGCATAGGCACAGCCAACAGTCTGCAATCAAATATTCATTGACAGCCAACTCATCCATATGCCTTAGAGAAACCCATGAGGTTTAGAGTCACCAGGGTCCAGGTTGTAGAGGAGCTGGGTCCCCACCATCACTGGATCCCCTGCACCACAGAAGACATCGTAGTTCCACGTCCCACAGTAGTCTAATACATACCGGCTCTTCGTCAGTTGAAACTGAGCCGCATGCCTCACATGATGTGTTACCAATGTACACATGGGCCCTGCACTGCTAACTGGCTCATCCTCATTTACCTGTGTATTGGCATACCCTTTCATTCGAGCATAGATATACATCTATTTTGTTGTTAAATAACAAAGGATTGCAAGTTTACATTTCAACTCCATCACATTCACATCAGCCATCTTTACATGTACATCATTTTCACAAAATAATTGCTTTCATCCCCATTACCGAAGCCATACTTTAAATCAATGGCACAATTTAAACATATACACGTCAAAGGATTTTCTGACAGCAAATTTAACCATGACATGCACAAATAAAGCAGGAAAGCCAATGAGTAAAGGGGACTGCCCCGAAGCCCCCTCTCTCTCTCTCTCTCTCTCTATATATATATATATATATATATATATATATATATATATATATATATATATATATTGTATTTTGTTGCAGTGTTGATGCCATTAGCTCACAAAGCAGACAGTTAAGACTGTTGTTAATCTGACAGAAAAAGGTGAGAACTGAAATTTCTAGAGTCTGATTCATGTACATCTTAAGCATTTTGGGGACCCTGGGCCAAACATATTTTGGAGGCCCTTCTTTGGAACAGCTTTGAATTTATTATCCAATTTCAGTTCTTTCATGCCCTCTTTGGCCGGTCACTGACAGTGCAAAAGGCACATTGTTACAAATTCTAAATTTGTTTACATTTAGTATTCAGTGACAGTGATTTGTTTTTTTCAATAATGTAATACAGCAATGGCTCCCTAATATTACTGCAAATAATTTTTGTAACTGTCCTATTTCTCATATGTAAGGTCCTGTTTTGATCTAAAAGAAACTTTTTTATGGCTGTTGCATGACATTTAAACATTACAGTTCTCTGCAAAATCTCTGTAATAGACTCTCACATTCATCCACATTAAAAATAAATTAAAGGGTAATAGTATTTAAAAATATCTGTTCAAGAATTATTGAAGGTCATCTCGGCAGAACAGAATCTGCTCTATCACCCCTCCCCCAAACCCCCCCCACCGCCATTGCTGAAAGTTTGGGGCCCAGGGCTGGAGTCCACTTTGTCTATACCTTAAAACATCTCTGGTCCAATTTGTATTTAGTTAGCCCCTCTCTTTAATGTCACAGGGAAACTAAAAGCAGCAGAACAAGATGCTCCCCAGAGGGATTCTGTTAGAAATGGGGTCTTTGGTTGACAGTCTGGTTACCCCCTGTTCAAGCAAGGACCCTCACTCTAGTTAGGATAAAAGAGAATCACCCTCAGCTAACCCCTGCTTACCCCCTTGGTAGCTTGGCAGAGCAGTAGGCTTAACCTCAGAGTGCTAGGTGTAAAGTATTTGTACCAACACACACAGTAACTTAATGAAAACACTACAAAATGACACAACACCAGTTTAGAAAAATAGGAAATATTTATCTAGACAAAACAAGACCAAAACGACAAAAATCCAACATACACAAGTCAAGTTATGATTTTTTAAAGGTTTAAAATAAAAAGAGTCTTTAGGTAGTTGTAACACCACACTAGCGCTGCTAGCGTGAAAATGTACCTGGTTTGCGTCAAAAATAACCCCGCACGGGCGGTGTGCGTTGAAAGTAACCCTGCACGGCTGTGTGCGTCGAAAACAATTCGGCACGGCGGTGCGCGTTGAAAAAGCCAGCCATACGACGATCCGAAAGTCCCGCGGCGCAGGGTGCGATCTCTCAGCCTCCGTCAGCGATGCTGCGCGTCGTTTCTCCTGCTCCGGGCGTCGGTTTTTCGGTCGCGTTTCCTGCGGCGTCGTTTCTCAGCGGCGGAACCGGCGTCGCGTCGTTTTCTCAGCCGCGATCGGATTCGCGTCGATCTTTTCTCCGAACGGTGCTCGGTGCGTGTATTTTTGTCCTTAGGCTGCCAGCCTCTCCTTTCAGGGTCCCAGGAACTGGAAGGGCACCACAGAGCAGAGTAGGGGTCTCTCCAGAGACTCCAGGTGCTGGCAGGAAGAAGTCTTTGCTATCCCTGAGACTTCAACAACAGGAGGCAAGCTCTACATCAAGCCCTTGGAGATTTCTTCTTCAAGATGGAAGGCACACAAAGTCCAGTCTTTGCCCTCTTACTCTGGCAGAAGCAGCACTGCAGGAAAGCTCCACAAAGCACAGTCACAGGCAGGGCAGCACTTGTTCCTCAGCGATCAGCTCTTCTCCAGGCAGAGGTTCCCCTTGATTCCAGAAGTGTTTCTAAAGTTTGTAAGTTTGGGTGCCCTTCTTATACCCATTTTAGTCTTTGAAGTCACCTTCCTTCAAAGGGGACTCACACCTTCTTGTGAAATCCTGCCTTGCCCAGGCAAGGCCTCAGACACACACCAGGGGGCTGGAGACAGCATTGTCAGAGGCAGGCACAGTCCTTTCAGATGAGAGTGACCACTCCACCCCCCCCTCCTAGCAGAGATGGCTAATCAGGAAATGCAGATCACACCCCAGCTCCCTTTGTGTCACTGTCTGGTGTGAGGTGAAAAACAACCCAACTGTCAAACTGACCCAGACAGGGAATCCACAAACCAGGCAGAGTCACAGAATGGTTTAAGCAAGAAAATGCTCACTTTCTAAAAGTGGCATTTCCAAACGCACAATCTTAAAATCAACTTTACTAAAAGATGTATTTTTAAATTGTGAGTTCAGGGATCCCAAACTCCACATGTCCATCTACTCTCTAGGGGAATCTACACTTTAATCATATTTAAAGGTAGCCCCCATATTATCCTATGAGAGAGAGACAGACCTTGCAACAGTGAAAACGAAATTGGCAGTATTTCACTGTCAGGACATATAAACCACATTACTATATGTCCTACCTTATCCATACACTGCACCCTGCCCTTGGGGCTACCTAGGGCCTACCTTAGGGGTGCCTTACATGTAAGGAAAGGGAAGGTTTAGGCCTGGCAAGTGGGTACACTTGCCAAGTCGAATTTACAGTGTAAGAATACACACACAGACACTGCAGTGGCAGGTCTGAGACATGATTACAGAGCTACTTATGTGGGTGGCACAACCAGTGCTGCAGGCCCACTAGTAGCATTTGATTTACAGGCCCTGGCACCTCTAGTGCACCTTACTAGGGACTTACTAGTAAATCAAATATGCCAATCATGGATAAACCACTTACATACAATTTAAACAGGAGAGCATATGCACTTTAGCACTGGTTAGCAGTGGTAAAGTGCTCAGAGTTGAAAAGCCAACAGCAACATGTCAGAAAAAAATAGGAGGCAGGAGGCGAAAAAGACTGGGGATGACCCTGCATAAGCAAAAGTCCAACACGACCCCCTACCAGCCTAAAGCCAGGGGAGAACAATCAATACCTTGATGTACTTCCCTGATTGGGGCGATAGAACAGGGACCCAGGCCCACAACAGCAGGGGCATGTTCCAGTTCTACGCCTTCCTGACTCCAGTTGGATCCCTCTGTCCATATTCTCAGGGCCCACTAAGCTAACCCATGGGGAACCCTTCTCCACATCTACAGACACCATCTGTGCAACACCTAACTTTACTTTGCTCACAGATGTATTGCAATGGGCAGATAGTACCACCAGGGCCAACACAGTGGTGTTGCCCACTCTACCCCCGGGGTGTGACTCTCGTCCTCCCCCCCCCCAGGGGCAACTCTGTCCACCAGGACAGCAAGCCACAGTGGCCCCAGACAACTGTCAGGGATGAGAGCCCGACCTCAGGCCTCTCTAACCACTGTGACTGTGGAGAGTGGGGGGTGGTAGCCCCAGGTGCCTGGCACCCTTTGACCACTCTCTCTTCCACCAGGTCAGGGATGACAACCTGACCCTGGTCCTCCCCTCTGGGGCTCTGTAACCTCCCTGCAGAAGCGGCACCCCCAGAGTCAAAAACTGTCAGGGTGCTTGTAGAAGCAGTCCTGCACAATTCTTCCACCAGTGCAGGGATGTTAACCTGCAACTGATCCTCCAACCTGGGGTCTGTACCTTCAGGTTGGACCAGGGCCAGGGGTGAGGCTTCCCTCCCCCTGCCCTCTCCTCTGGGGTCCTGAACCACCCAACTAGGAGTGGCCCCCCCAGAAGACAACATGGTAGGGGCACTGTTAGCAGTAGCCCCTTCCTCCAGGTCAGGGGGGACACCCTTAACCTGGCCTCCCAATCCAGGGTCTGTACCCACAGACTGGATCACTGCCTGGCAAACCAGGACTTCCTGGGGGGCATACCTACCCCCTACCAGGTCAGAGTTTACCCTCTGAACCTGGTCATCCAACCCAGGGTCACCACCCTGCGGTTGAACCACTGCCTGGCACACCAGGACTTCCTTGGGAGCACACTTACCCCCCATCAGGTCAGAGTTTACCCCCTGAACCTGATCATTCAACCCAGAGTCACCACCCTGCGGTTGAACCATTGCCTGGCACACCAGGACTTCCAGGGGGGCACACTTACCCCCCTCAAGGGACACACTGTCCCGAAGGGCCACACAAGAGTCTGGCTGGCGCAGGTCTCCTGACCTCTGCCCATCTGACAGAGTCTGGATTCCCCCCAACCCAGAAATGGTCTTACGAAGGTCATTCATGGGGGGCTCTGCTCTCAGAGCTGACCCCTGACCCTCCAGGTTCTCCACTGGGGTCCGCAACCCCCTCTCAACCCTCTGTCTGGACTTCTGCACCCCCTCACTAGGAGTGGTACTGCCAGACACCAGAACTGGTGGGACGCTGGCTACAGCCGCCCCCCCAAGTTCTCCTGACACTGTGGGGTCTCCCTCAACAGATGGCCCTATGGTACAGGCTAGGCTCCCCTCCTGGTGTTCCCGCAGGGAACCCTCCAGGACCTGGGACCGGATCTCGGGCACCTTGGGCCTCAACCCATCCCCATTCCCTCTCCTCTGAGACTGGACATGGGGTCCCTCACCCATCCCACTACACTGGGACCTACCTGGGACACTACAATCCTTCCCTACCTCACCTGGTTGGGAACTACCTAGACCACTCCTCTCAGGAGCACCCCCAAATGCCTCTTCAGACTCTCTGGTACTCACCCAGAAGTCTGCCTCCATTGTAAGCTCCCTGGGGTCAGAGAACTCACACTCCACCTGGTGTTGGCATAGCTCTGGAAAATAAGGACTAGACATATGCTCTCCAGCAATTACATCACTCAGCCCCTCACATGAATTAACCAAAGTACCCTTCACCCAACCATCCAGTGACTCTGCTTTGAAAAAGCACCCCACATCACCCTCCTGAGACTGGTGAGACAGTACCTGACTGTCCCTGACACTCAACCCACACTCTTCTGGGATGTTTTCACACTCCATAACCAGGACTTCTACCTGGGGGGAACCCCTCTCCCTGTCACTCTCAACTAGAGTCAGTAGAGTGTCCCTCCCACCAGTAGGAATATGACTCCCCATGCCAGTTCCCCAATCCACCTCAGGGACCCTGTGCATCACTGGAGCTACCTCATACCCCTGAACCTCCTGGTGTGTGTTAACTCCCTCCTTCAAGTAGGGCACCACATCTCTGGGCATGTGCACTTCTTCAGCAGTACTGGATACAAGATTTTTGCTGCCACCATCTGAACTGGACTCAGCCCTCATGGCCTCCAGCTTCAGCTCTTCACAGCTCAGCTCTTGAGCTGCAATCCTTTCTTTTTCTAGGACTAAGGCTCTCTCCTCCTCAGCCCTCTCAAGCTCTGCATCTAGCTCTTCCAGACTCCGGATTCGAGCTAGGAGCCACTCATCTCTTTCTGTTTCCTCCTCCTCAGAGTAGTTATCCTCCTCCTCAGAGTAGTTATCCTCCTCAGACTCATTTGGTGGTGTTGCCTGACAACGTTTCAATTCATACTGAAACAGGGCTGACTCCAGATCCTCCCTTCTGGATTTCCTGTTCACAGCCAGTCCCCTTTCCATGCAGAATGCTTTAAGCTGCCACTTTTTATACATAAATAGGTGCCAGAAATTGACTTCCATTCTGCAAAGGCTTCACAACCCAAAAACAAAGTCCAAAAATATTATCAATACTTCCAGGAGGACATCAGAGAACAAAAAGCAGAATCACAAGACAAGTAGTATGTGGTCACGTAGTGGTCTGAGATCAAAACAGTAGTGTACACTTAATCACTGTATGTCAAGTACAAATACAAGTCCAATCCCGACCGCTGGTCACCAATGTTAGAAATGGGGTCTTTGGTTGACAGTCTGGTTACCCCCTGTTCAAGCAAGGACCCTCACTCTAGTTAGGATAAAAGAGAATCACCCTCAGCTAACCCCTGCTTACCCCCTTGGTAGCTTGGCAGAGCAGTAGGCTTAACCTCAGAGTGCTAGGTGTAAAGTATTTGTACCAACACACACAGTAACTTAATGAAAACACTACAAAATGACACAACACCAGTTTAGAAAAATAGGAAATATTTATCTAGACAAAACAAGACCAAAACGACAAAAATCCAACATACACAAGTCAAGTTATGATTTTTTAAAGGTTTAAAATAAAAAGAGTCTTTAGGTAGTTGTAACACCACACTAGCGCTGCTAGCGTGAAAATGTACCTGGTTTGCGTCAAAAATAACCCCGCACGGGCGGTGTGCGTTGAAAGTAACCCTGCACGGCTGTGTGCGTCGAAAACAATTCGGCACGGCGGTGCGCGTTGAAAAAGCCAGCCACACGACGATCCGAAAGTCCCGCAGCGCAGGGTGCGATCTCTCAGCCTCCGTCAGCGATGCTGCGCGTCGTTTCTCCTGCTCCGGGCGTCGGTTTTTCGGTCGCGTTTCCTGCGGCGTCGTTTCTCAGCGGCGGAACCGGCGTCGTGTCGTTTTCTCAGCCGCGATCGGATTCGCGTCGATCTTTTCTCCGCACGGTGCTCGGTGCGTGTATTTTTGTCCTTAGGCTGCCAGCCTCTCCTTTCAGGGTCCCAGGAACTGGAAGGGCACCACAGAGCAGAGTAGGGGTCTCTCCAGAGACTCCAGGTGCTGGCAGGAAGAAGTCTTTGCTATCCCTGAGACTTCAACAACAGGAGGCAAGCTCTACATCAAGCCCTTGGAGATTTCTTCTTCAAGATGGAAGGCACACAAAGTCCAGTCTTTGCCCTCTTACTCTGGCAGAAGCAGCACTGCAGGAAAGCTCCACAAAGCACAGTCACAGGCAGGGCAGCACTTGTTCCTCAGCGATCAGCTCTTCTCCAGGCAGAGGTTCCCCTTGATTCCAGAAGTGTTTCTAAAGTTTGTAAGTTTGGGTGCCCTTCTTATACCCATTTTAGTCTTTGAAGTCACCTTCCTTCAAAGGGGACTCACACCTTCTTGTGAAATCCTGCCTTGCCCAGGCAAGGCCTCAGACACACACCAGGGGGCTGGAGACAGCATTGTCAGAGGCAGGCACAGTCCTTTCAGATGAGAGTGACCACTCCACCCCCCCCTCCTAGCAGAGATGGCTAATCAGGAAATGCAGATCACACCCCAGCTCCCTTTGTGTCACTGTCTGGTGTGAGGTGAAAAACAACCCAACTGTCAAACTGACCCAGACAGGGAATCCACAAACCAGGCAGAGTCACAGAATGGTTTAAGCAAGAAAATGCTCACTTTCTAAAAGTGGCATTTCCAAACGCACAATCTTAAAATCAACTTTACTAAAAGATGTATTTTTAAATTGTGAGTTCAGGGATCCCAAACTCCACATGTCCATCTACTCTCTAGGGGAATCTACACTTTAATCATATTTAAAGGTAGCCCCCATATTATCCTATGAGAGAGAGACAGACCTTGCAACAGTGAAAACGAAATTGGCAGTATTTCACTGTCAGGACATATAAACCACATTACTATATGTCCTACCTTATCCATACACTGCACCCTGCCCTTGGGGCTACCTAGGGCCTACCTTAGGGGTGCCTTACATGTAAGGAAAGGGAAGGTTTAGGCCTGGCAAGTGGGTACACTTGCCAAGTCGAATTTACAGTGTAAGAATACACACACAGACACTGCAGTGGCAGGTCTGAGACATGATTACAGAGCTACTTATGTGGGTGGCACAACCAGTGCTGCAGGCCCACTAGTAGCATTTGATTTACAGGCCCTGGCACCTCTAGTGCACCTTACTAGGGACTTACTAGTAAATCAAATATGCCAATCATGGATAAACCACTTACATACAATTTAAACAGGAGAGCATATGCACTTTAGCACTGGTTAGCAGTGGTAACGTGCTCAGAGTTGAAAAGCCAACAGCAACATGTCAGAAAAAAATAGGAGGCAGGAGGCGAAAAAGACTGGGGATGACCCTGCATAAGCAAAAGTCCAACAGATTCCAAGCAGTAAAAATGCTAGCATTTTTAGACATCATTTTTTGTTGAGGATCACACACAACCACAAAGTAGAATGCCTCTTCTATAGTGTATTTAAGCCTGCAGTTTCGAAGAAGCAGGGCACAAGTCCTAAAAAAAGAAGTGTGGGGAATAACAAGTTAAGCAGTATACAAAAAATCACATCATGGTATGTGACATTGCAGTGGATGACATCACAGAGCATGAATTGCATGTGACATCACAGGAAGTGGCATCACAATCCATGACCTCATAAGAAGTTACATCACAACAAGTGACATCAGATCTTAGGACCTCACACATACGTTTAGCAGGTCTATCAGGAGGACATTTGAGTGCATTGAAATATTTAACAAATTACATTGTGTGTCAGAGTTGCACCAAAAAGGTGATGCAACACTGACACAAAATCTGGGCCTCAATTTATACATTTATTTTTTTTAACTCCGCCACAAAGAAATTGGCAACAAGGAGAAAAGTGGCAGTCAATCTGTTGTGCTTAGTTTTAAAATATCTGATGGGGCTAAGGCAACTTTTGCCTAGAACTTTGTGTGCTCGCTAAATCTCAGATTATTAAAAATCTCTGGAGCATGAAACACTTGTTGAAGATATCTGTGTTTTGTCTAGTCCCAGGTTTGAATCAAAATAGAGTCTCCTGCAAAGCACATCATGAGACACACAGATGACAGGTTTTTATTTTATGTAGATGGGTAAATGGGTTACTGCTTTCAATACAAAGATTATTTTGTTACCTGCATTTTATAAATTGTAATCCTTATAATACAGCACAGAGAGCTATGAAGGACATGTGACACTTACGTTTTGTAATCCTCACTGTCTTATGTGACCCATACTGTACACTTATTTACCCTCAAATGATTTATTCTAAATGTATAATGTTTCCCTGTGATGTAAACAGCTCCAACACACTTGAGTGGGATAACTAGTGATATAAAAGATATAAAACAAAACAGTGGTATTTCAATTGTTACTTGCTTAAATACTGAGCAAGAACAAGACAACTGCCATTCTTAAAATGCATGCATATCTCTTATATACAGGGACTGAAACAAAGTCAAAACCATGCCTCTCTTAACTACCTATGAAGTGATAACAAGCTGTGAACCTTTGTTTCCCCTCTATTGCATTTTCAGTTAGGTGAGAGACTCCAGATAGCTCCCAGCCAGGATTCTCGACCAAAAGGTGGCCTGAAGGCCCTTTACTTCTGCCTTTGTTTTGGGCCCAGCTGGAATTTAAAATACCAAAGCCTCTTTGCATGCACGTTGCTGCTGGGAGCGAAAATAGATGATGTGCAGGCTCTGCTGAATGAGTCCCAGTGTCTGAAAATTACACCGGAACGGGTCCAGCATATTTCTACAGGGCCCAACTTCTTGGCAGGGTGGGCAGCGTTCATCCTGTGAAAGGAGTGGGTAGACACGATCTACCCCTGTGTACCCTCGACGTATGCCCTGCAGAGAAGATTCAGTTTATATTGTAGCAGCCTGAACATCTATTAGAATTTACACATGGTACTAATCACTACTACTTGTTCACATTTGTGCCAAGTTCCCACCAAGCAAACACTTAGTAATAAGTGCCATTCCTGGTAAGAAGTGCATGATTCTGATCGATCCAGTAGGTCCTTTTACTAGCAAACACACAAATGAATGCAAGCAACTCCAGTGGGAGCAGCAATATTATTTTTTTAGCAAGTAGTGTTAAGAAATGTGTGTCTTCAGGGTACAGTCCATTAGCCGAAAAGATGCCCTTCAACCACCACCCAGTATTCCAGACCAAAGAATTACCGAAAAGGCATCAGTGCATGCTTACCATAGTGCATTTTTCACACTATTATTGTGGCTGTCTCGCTTGGCTGTCTCTCAGAGTGTGCCAATGGCTCACCAGCTGTAGAAGGTGAGCAGGGTGGCACTCACAATAGTGGGCCAGGTGACTCTTTCAATATCGAGGGCATGTGAAAATGTGGCTAGGGCATGTGACTGCTGATACAGATGAAGGATTCAAATCCAAAAACACTGCTTTACCAGGGTATCTGCAATTGAAATGATGGAATGGCTGCTGTACATTGAATAAATACAGGATAATGGTTATTCTATCAAATGTTTTCAGTCAGTTAAGTAATGCAAACTTGCCCCGTCGGTGTAAAAAAAATTGCTGTTTTCACATAATAAATACCCTGAAAACTATTTTTTTCCATTGCTGCAGATTCACAGGAAGGAAACTACAAATCAGAAGTAAACAGTAAACCGCGGAAAGAAAGAACAGCCTTTACTAAAGAACAAATCAGAGAGCTAGAAGCAGAATTTGCCCACCATAACTACCTAACGCGATTAAGGAGATATGAAATTGCTGTGAACTTGGACCTCACGGAAAGACAGGTATTGGTCAGGGTACATGAACTGCCACAATATTATCTACACAACTTTTAATTCATTATAAACAACTGACTGTAAATAAGCATTGAAAACAACCGGTTATTTTACTTTTTCGTACTGCATACATATAAATAACATCCAAACACACTGACATAGGGGATACATATACTCAGAAGTAGCAACATTCCAATATGTATTCATGAACTCAGAAATCAACACACCCGTAGGCCTCAGGCAAACAGACTTGCAAACTAACAGGCGAATATGCAAATTGAACATCTGGTATGCATACACACAGACCACTTGAATACAGTCACCTATACAGAGACTGAGACATGTTATGTTATGCCGGTTGCAAGCAACCCTGTTATATTATGTTATGCTATGTTATGTTATGTTTTGTTATGCAACGTTATGATATTTTGTTATATGATGTGATGTTATGCTATGTTATCTAATTTTATATTGTGTTTTGTTATGTTATGCTATGTGTATTTGTAAAGCTTATTGTAAACCCCAAGGGCATCCGGGCTCTGAGCAAGTGTGTGTGCCTCGCCATGCCTATTTTAGGTTGGATAATTGAAAAGCGAGGTTTTCAGCTTTTTGCGGAATCCAAGAAGAGATGCGGAAGCTCTGATGGGAGTGGGAAGTCATTTCATGCTTTAGGAGCGATGTAAGAGAATGCCTGTCCTCCATTCCTGGTTCTGTGTATGCATGGGATATGTTCAGGTAGGAGTCCTGTACAGCTGAGGTGCCTGGATAGTTAGTGGAGAAGGATGTGACTGCTCAGGTCGGTGGTGTCTGAGTTGTGTAGTGCCTTGAATGTGTGTAAGGAGCTTGAATTGAGAGTGTTTGTGTATGGGGAGCAAGTGGAATTCCCTGAGGTGTGGTGTGATGTGAATCATCTGTGGAAGGATGAAGATGAACCTGCCTGCTGAGTTCTGGGTGGTTGGTAGTTTTCTAATAAGTTGTTTGATGATCCCTGTGTAGAGCGTGTTCCCATAGTCCAATTTGCTGGTGACTAAGGTGTGAGTGACAGTTTTTCTAATTTTGCTTGGGAGGTGTTTGAAGTACTTCCTCAGCATCTTCAGGGTGTGAAACCAGGCTGCAGTGATGGTGTTCACTTGTGCAGTCATGTCCAGTTTGCCATCAAGGAAAATTTTGAGAATCCTGATGTGTGCTTGGGGGGGGGGTTGTGTGGGTCCAAGTTCGGCCAGCCACCAGTTGGAGTCCCATGGTGAGGTGTTCTTACAGAAGATCACTACTTCTGTGTTGTTGATGTTGAGCAGGAAACACAAGCAATGGACAACAGATCAGAGGAACATTTATATTTTCATTTCATTGTTGTGAGCAGCAAGCATATTACAATACATCTCATAAGGTGAACTGACTCAGAACTCAATAAATTGAAAACATGGCAGGCATAATGGATATGTTATCCCGAAAAATAATAAAAAATCAAAAATTTAAATATCTGTACACAGATTCTCGAAAGACATCACGAGGAAAGAAACATTCTCGGAAAAGCCAAATGAATTAGGTGTAAAAATCCATCTTGGGAGAAATGTGATTCACCCCTTTTGGCAGGAAGTGGGCCCCAAACTAATTATCTTACATTACAAATAAATATAGATCTAAATACTAACAGATATAAGATGATGCTGCTTTGGTTAGGCCTACTGGTGATGAAAAGGGACATTGCTCTTCAGCGGAAGGAGAGGGACTCCCCTGCCATAGAGAAATGGAGAATGGGACTTTGACCAATGCATGTGCAATGGGAAAATAATTTTATACTGCCAGATGTTTTCCATAAAACCACTGGAAGACATGGTGCCAATAATGAGGAATTACTATGGACTCGGATGAACTGGTTACTACAGCACTAGATAAAGACATTTATAGGTATAAGTCTCAGAAATAATATGAGATATTTATGATTGGTTCAATGGAAGCTTTGACTTTCTGGTTCAAACATAGACTACTGCTGTAGTCTTCCTCGTAGTGCACAGGGCTATGGACAGGGTCGAACATCTGTTTTTTCTGTTCTTTGTTTTCCAGTAAAGAGTCACAGAGGAGTCAGTTTCTTTGAGAGGTATGTTGGGATGTTTCAGTAAAATTCAGGGATGGTTAGTTTTGGTATTGCATTCAGCAATTCTACCGGTGTGACCTCTCTGAAGTAGGGTCAAGTAGTCTTACTTTTTCTGTGTCTTGGGAATTCACAGGGAGTATGAGGGAGAGTTCTATCTTTTTTTGGTTTCTCCTAAACAGAAAGTGGATGGCTGCTTCATATTTTGCTTGAAACATGAACAATATCCTCCGATTTTGAAAAAGCATACTATTACCCTGTTTCTTGCACTGTCCAACACATGTAGCAGGCTTCTATTCTTGAACTTGTCCAAGTAATCAAAAAGTAAGTCAATGTGTGCCACACAGACTATGCGTCAACACTGTTTGTGAATAGTTAACACTAGATATTTGAAGGTTCTGTCTAGCTCCACCTAGAGCAACTGTAACAGGTCAGCAACTTCTCAAAGTATGGGTGGGACTTTAAATAATGTATGGTTCATTTTTGTCACCAGGGTCAGTGAAGCAAAATCCTTCTCATTTACTCTTTCTCCTTTTCTTGTCCAAGAATCAAGAAAGAGAAGTTGACATTTGTGTGTTTTTTTTTGTCCTTCTCGGAAGACCATAGAATGAGTTCTTTCTCCTTTACAATTCAACTTATTTTTGCTTTGGTAAAGAGCATTATTGTATGCATTTGAAAATAAAATTGACTGCACATATTCTAAATGAATAACAACATTAATTCCAATGTGAGTCTTTTTCTAAAATAGATTTCAGGTCTAGAGCTCAGTGTAAGTAAGCTACATGATATATTGATATTGAAGGAAGGCTACACATGATATACTGTATCACATATCCTGATATGAATTTAGATTGTCTAAAAATAACAATTTTCCTTTAAAAGCAGGAACGTGTCCCTTAAAAGTGCAAGTTATAATCATACTACTGTATTTAAACATTTGCTTTATTATCACACTTGTTTGTTTGGGACATTCCAGCATAAATACAATAATAAAATAAAAATGTTATATGACTTTCAGGAAATACATTTGACAAATAATATAAAGTATTATTTTTCGAAGCAACTCAGTAGCACTGTAGCTGAATCTAACAAAGACGTTGTGATGATGAACATTCAAAACTAATCATAGGTCAGTGGGCTAATGTTTGGGAAAGTTTAAAGACATACAGCTTTATTCACAAAGGTGTTTTAGGTGATCAACGTACATTTATGGGTGGAAATAACACAATTAAAGCCTGCCAGGAGTCCACAAAAGGATTCCTGGCAGGCATCAATGCATAAACGACAGTGGTTTTCTAGGTCATGACAACAGAGAAATCCAAAGTTGTAAAATCCACTCAGTGGATTTTAAGAGGTCTTTCCAAGGTATGATTTGTCTTGGAAGCTGCGGAACGCTCACAAACATGTACATTCAGGACATTCTCAAACTGTGAAACAACCGTTTCCAAACTTGGAAATGGTGGAAAAGTTAATTCCCCTTTTTGGATGAGAAAAGGAATGTGTCACCCTCAGATTTCGTGTGTGGGAGTGTAGGAGAAGTGCTTTCATCAAAGGGAACTGCAGGGATAGGAAATGAAAGTGTGCCTTTGCAAAGGGCCTCCTTTGCAGAATTCAACATATAACTGTGAAGAGATAAATTGGGACCCAGAAGAATACCTGGAAACGTGCATCTGTCCTGGAATGTCTTTGAATAGGTACCTTCCGTTCCCACTTATATAATTTTTTTCATGAATAGGGCCTCAGTGGGTTAATATATCGGGAACAGCATCTGGGTAGAATTACATTACAAATAAAAATCCAAGTAAAGTAGGCACCACTTCATAATCTCATCCGTTATGTGAGGAGCTGTCTTGTCAAACTGCAGTTTAAATGGGATGTTTGTGCATAAACATAACACATGCCTTTACCACGCATGCCTTTTTCACACAGCCGTCATACTACAGCCATCTTAGGACTCAGGATCGAGACCTAGCAAAAACACAAAATAGGGTGGGAGGGGGTGAATTATAGCAACATTTGAGCACGAGTAATAGTTGCTTGAGATAAATGGAACTGGGAATTTCAGTGGTTTTTAATTCTTAAAGCATTAGGTTGTCACTGAAAGTTTAAAATGTTATCCTAACTATAATGATGTTACTTTAACCTTTGTTTTTTTTTATTTCAATGCATATATGAATATGTGAATGTACAGTATATATATATATATATATATACATATGTATATGTGTATATATAGATAGAGATATATATATATATATACATATATATATTCACTTAAAAAACAAAGGCTACAGGGATGTTATAGTTAGGTTCACATTTTCAACGTACCAAACCATAGAAACTCACCAGTTATAGTTAAAGTGATCTCAAGTGACTATAACTTGTGCCCTAAGCCCCTCCCCCATTTTTTTTTTTACAAAAGCCCCCTGGACTTTGCCCACCTGGGAGTATTAGAGTAACAAAGCAAGGCTCTGCTTTTTTTTTTTTTACAATTTTATTTCACGACGGATCCGTGGATCCACCACAAATCCACTGGTAAAATTTAAAAAAAAGCCTTTTTAACCCATGGGGGTCCCTTTGGACCCCACCACCAGAGCTAAGGGATCAGGGTGTCTCTACCCTGGCCACTTTCCTTTAATTTTTTTACTTGTTTTGGGGACTCAGCTTCAGCTGAGTCCCAAGATAGCTGACAACACTTCAATGGCTTTAGTTGTTGAAGTGATATCAGCAAATCAGATGTCTGCACAAGATTGCGATGGGTCGCAAATCTTTCGCGTCCCTAGATATACAAATTCAGATTTTCTCTAATTTCTCTAAAACCACTGAAAGAAATTACACCAAATGAGAATGCTCTCCTTTTGGCCAGGACATACCTTCCTGCTAAATTGGGTATAATTTCGTCCAGTAGTTTTTGCACTATTCCTGTTCAAAATCCCTATGGAAAAATGAATAGGGAAAATGTGTTTTTTGGACCCCTTTTTCTTGTCCCCCCCGGATAGATCACCCCAGATCACCCCAGAACTACCTAGTGCAACCACCTTCTAAATTTACCTTTGCATCCCTTTACCACTTCCCACATCTAAACCCTAAAATTACCCATATATATATATGCTATTAAAAAGAGTTTGTTGAAAAACTCGGGCCATATTTATAGTTTTTTAGCACCGCATTTGCATCATTTTTTTATGCAAAAGCGGCGCAAACTTACAAAATACAATTGTATTTTGTAAGTTTGTGCCGCTTTTGCATCAAACAACGGCGCTAAAAAAGTATAAATATGGGCCTCAGTTTCCTGGACTAGGTTCAAATCCAGGCTTTGGCTCTTGACAAATCACTTAAACTCCTTGTGGCTAAAAGTGAAACTGTGTAAGGTAGTGTGGTTCCCTTGAATAACGCTCTAATGCTCTCGGCCCCAGTTCATGATGTAAAATATTTGCAATCTTTGCCACGTATAATCCCGACATCCATTACTATCGTGTTTTTTCTATGGAGTTCCAATCAGGTTGTTAACTATTCGAAATGTGCTGCTTTCAACGAAAATGTCTCCTTCCTGTATCATGACTTCTAAAAGTCACGATTATCACATATTGGATAAAATAACCCAAAAGAAAAACGAAAGTTAACAATGGATTTAACAAACAATGCAATTTGTACCTTGATCATTCGGGTCACGTAAACTATTCCATGGACTATTTTACAAACAGATTGGGTGTCAATTGAATTATCAGGAATGCCTCGATCGTAACTGAGAAATTGTTAGAGTCACCATTCTGACAAACTGAACATGATGACATAATCGATACCACGTAAACATTGAAAGGACCTGCTAATGATTTAGTTTGCTTTTCACTGTGCATTTCACGTCACATTTGGAAACCATCTTTCCACCATTACTATCAGCCCGCAAAAATGTGTTTTTTTTTCACTGTGAAGAATGTGAACATCAAATAAGTGCACATCTGAAAATATGGAATAAAAACACAGCTGCTACTCAGGCAAATGTTTTCAACTTTCAAAGACTTGAGAGACAGAACCCTCTGAGATCGTGCCCTAGAGGCATGGTACTTTCTACACTGGGCAGGGTGTAACTAGCACGGTTTACTCACAATCTGGTGTCCCATGACAATTACATGTTTATGTCTGTTGTTTTCAATCAAAAATTGTACGTAGAATAGAAAATATGCAATTTATGGCACGATGAGAGCTTTAAGAATAGTGTCGCTAATTAGCTTAGAATGGGGAATGGTCCAGTCAAGAATACATGTGGAAAAAGCACTGAAACGTGGACAGGAGCATAGCTATCAATAGTGTAGCAGATGAAGTGGAACTGGGGCCCAGGGGTACTTGGAGCCCAAATTGTGGCTGTATTTGACTGTTCTCCCAGGAAAAACATCCAAAAATGAAGAATACAGACCAAAATTCCTCTCCAAAGCAATCAAACACATCGAATGGTTAACAGGAGCAGATGTGGTAATACTGGGAGGGATGGGGCCCTGGTACTACTTCACATCTACCACATTTTGGTGGATTTTGCCGCTAAACATTTGTGGAAATGAACAGCAGAAACAGGGTTTCCATATGGTAAGACCTTTAATGCTGTAATAAGCTTGAAATAGTGTGGAAATTAATGCTGGTGAGGTTATTTCCACATTTCATGTGATATTTACTGGTGTGTTTGATGCTGGACCCTACAAGTAATTCCACGTCTTTTCATACTTTCATTGGTGTTTAGTCCCAGTCATGCAAGTGACGACCTAGTGGGTTAGCATCCGGGAGTCATGGAGTTTCTAGATTTTGTATCACTTCTTTTGAAATATCTTTTTGGATCTTCCTCAGTTGTCCAAATCAGAAGTAGCTGCCATGCTGATATTTAAAATCCTTCCTGATAGAAATCAGGGATTATAATTCCAAATTAAGCATTTAAATAAAAGCTCCATGTATATCAGTGAATTGCATTTTTTCCTTTAGTGAAGTTTTGAAATGTTGTGAATTCACAATTTACGGCCTTCACAGTTTGTGAACTAACTTTTCTGGCGTTGTGAGTTATTTTGCTCTAACCAAACCTCAGCCAAATGTATAAAGGTGTTTTCATATATTTGACAGACCTATTCTATGGATTATACAGGAATATAACACACAACCCAAAGTCTCTAACATTTCATGCAATGCAAGGTAGCATCCAAATATTGAGCACTAAATTGCATGAAGGTAAAAACACAGCCTGGTACTAGATCCACAAATATCGCCCTCCTACTGGACTCTTCCCTAGTGCTGGTTCACAGACTGCATTGTGCAACACGCAAGGTCACGTCATGGTGGAGCCGAGAGAGTGTACAGTCTGGTGTCAGATTTGTGCTGGAGACATAACCTTCCAGTACAAATTCCTAAGCGTAGGCAACCACAAATGGGAAAGTGTGCTGTACAAAGAGCACAAACGAAATACATCAGTTTCTGAGGCAAATCATCATGAGGGCATTAACTATAAAAACTGTGGCAACATTCACAATTTTCAGGAAGGCCCAGCAAAAAGATTTTGCAACCTGCATGAAGTCACAAAGTTTCCATCGACCCCAGCTAAAGCTACAAACAAAACCTTACGAATTAGCACATTCTTTGTGCAGATGCAGAGAGAAGTATTGTAAAGTTAATAAGATTTTTAAAACGTGTTTAAGAATGTATAACTTTGTCTAAATATTGGTGAAATATCCGTTGTGGTTATAGTCTTATATAGTCCAGCTGCTGCATTTTATATTTGTACTGGCGTTTTGTATTATATAGGAGATACAGCATATTAATTGGATTTGATTGGCTAAACTCGGTGTAGTATTCAATACAATGTAATCTATTACCTTCTGTTCTGCCTTTCCATTTGAGCTGATCCAGCCGGTCACGAGTCTTGCACCTCCGAGGAAAATACACATAAATGAAACAAACACTGCAACTTGTGCAAATGATTACAAACAGCAAATTAATGGACCACAGAACAGCTAACTTTATTGATTACTTATTTAGAAACATTTTAATTTACAAATAGGTCGTTTGGGCGTTGTTTTTTAAATATGTAAACCACACAAACTGTCATCAGTACAGCATCGCAGCCATTTTCGAAAGTTTAGGGTGCTCATTTTTAAAATCAATAAATCAGTTACTTTTTGTTTGACAAGTGCATGGTGTCATAACATATTTAGAACATTACTAATTATGAAAGTCGGTAGATTTTAGGGTAACAAACCTGGGAACTTAATTTAGGTAATTTTACTTTATCCGATTTAAATTATTATTAGCAAATTCTTTATTAATTTACACTTTCCAGGGCAGAGATTGCACATATTACTCAGATGCTGGTCAATTGTGCAACAGTGCAGTTTCGCGCCATCCTTACCACCGAATGACAGGATTAAATATTATATAAAAACCAAATAACCAACGCACAAACATCGATCTGCTGTGCTGAAGCAAATGTTGATCTTGCAGAAGCCGAACGGTGCAAGTTAGGGTGCGTTTGAAGTCGTGCAAATTGGCCAACAACTGCGCAATCTATGTAAAGTGGCTGCGTATAGTTTCCTTATTGACTATGTCTTTTGGCGAGCACACGCCCCTGGCAAAAGTCCTTTCTTCAACCTGAATCTACTATTTATTGCAAAGAAAACCAGTAAATAATTATGTAACAGGGTATGACGAACATAATAATCATTTGTGTTATACACATGAAATGATTTGTTGAAAAAGCGCATGCCTGGCCATCATGTGCTTGGAGCAATTTAAATCACTTATGATTTTAATTGTAGGACACTTATTTTAATACGAAGAATTCCAGTAATTGTACAGGAACCTACAAAAGAGAGAACCTGAGTACAAGAGCCACGTAACAGTCTAGCTTTGCTGTGTAAACTTTGAGGTGACGGGTCAGAGTCTTCATTCCTGCTGGGGCTTGCTGTTCCAGGCCCTATGTGCATGAATGAAACCTGAGCTCTCAAACTGCCCCTCTCACTTTCAAACCCGTGATCTCTTGAGCGTGGCTTTAAATAAACTGCCGGAGAAATCCCTTTCCGTCCGCGTGTGCTCCGGGGGACGGATCTAGCGCGAGGATATATATTGCTCCAGCGTTTTAAGCAACAGCTTAATCATCAGTCTGGGAGATGCACACGCTAACATACTTGTCGACTCAGGGAGAGGAAGTTATCTTATCATACTGGTAAGCAGATGTGTCCAAGAAGTAGAAAAGCTGCAACAGCTGGTTGTCCAAAGTGTTACCAAAAGCAATTTGTCATGTACTGTAGCTTAACTTTCATTTTTGAGGCATCTCACAATGAGTGACCTGATGGCTATTGCCTTCTTCACCTGAAAATAAATGTGGGAGCGTTCTGAACAACTATTGTGTTTTTGATATTATCAGCATATTTATATAGCGCTGAAACATCTCTAGTACCGCAGGTATTATAACATGGCAGAGACAAGAGTGGGGACCTGGTAGGTGGGGCTCAGAGTACATGTTTGATACCCCTAATACCCCTAATAAAGAAGATGATGTGGTCCAGGAACAAATGGCTGAATTAGTGAAGATTTCCAAGATAGTGCGAGTAAATTATCTGCCCACCTTCATTGCCTTACTGCTTCAATTAATGTTATTACATTAACTGGCCTTTGCCTCAACTTCCCTATGACAAATACTGAGCATTACTTCAATATGGCTGCTTCAGCCATATTTTCTAGGCTTAGTGTCAAAATGATGAGGTTGCCCATTTTAAAGATTGTGTAGGCCAAAGTAACAATCAATGAAATTCGTGGGGGAGAGAATATCGACTTACCTTAACCAGTCATCTCAAAGTACTCGCTTCAAAGGATTTTATTAATCTTCGGTTTTATAAAAACTTGTTTATTAAATGGCTCATAGCTTGATGCCGTAGTCCAAAGGAATATCATGCACTGAAGTTATTTCAGAAATATCCCATCAATGGTATGCTGTGCAATTGTTAGAGGTATGGAAATTAGATGTCTGCTCGGTGTTCCTACAGCAGGAGTAGCATATTGCTTTGAGTGGTGTGTAAGTCTATAGACATTTTAAAATGTGTGCAGCTGGGCAGACTTAAATAGCTTATGTCTAATTTTAATTTAGTTAATGACATTGCAATTGCAGTCATATGCCTTCATTTGAGACAGCAGAATGTGTGCACACCAGAAGTCCCCGGCAAAAGCAGCAAACATAATTATCTGTAAATACATTGTGAGCTGGGAAATTATACATTTATTTTAAATCCCAGATCTTTCTTTTTTTGCATAAGGTTGAGGTCTTTAACAGTGATACATATGTTAATATGGGTATTGTTCAATGCAAGCTGGTGAATTAACTGAACAGCAAAGAGAAAATGATATGCGCTAAACCAGCTCGCCCCCCATGTTGGGTTACGCATATTTCCCCACAAAATTGTCTAAAAAGGCTTGTGTTTTACCTCGACGTCGTAGAAGGCACTCATGAAGAAGACCAATAAATCTGCTCTGCCACATGAGGTTGTCCCTCTGTATGTGAAATGTTCTCCCTATGAAACATTTGTCCACACACATTGCATTTTTTCACAGAGGTTTGCTTAAATTTGTTTATAAACCATAGATAGTGCAGTCAGTTCAGATTCTATATGAATGTGACTTATTTACTGAAACCATTATGGGAGCTGAAAAAAAAAACTCACAGTGGCGCATTCATGTGGTGGTGCTGCCAAAATTACACATTCACCAAAAGTGCTGTCACTGTCTTAGCCTGAGTACTTTCTCAAAGAGATCCCAACTAACCTGGCAAGGATCTGTAAATATAGTGGGTGGGGTCTTGCAAAACTATAGTAGACACATGGGCCTCTGCATGCCCCCAATGCCTTGGAAGTACACCCACCCGGATATAAGTTATTCCTTTAATTTATAATAGGATACAGAATATTTTTGGGCCTTCCCCACTTTGCTATTCGTAACATCTCAGACAAGCACTGTGTTCACTTACAAAGTCACCACAATGGTGCCTAGCTAATTGAAGGACTATACAGGTGACTTGAGTAGCAGGAATCCTAATACTTCCGCATTCCAATGGTTAGTTAGAACCCAAGTTCTTTAGGTGAATGCTGTGATTTGAGCTTGAAATTTGAGCTAAGAAGAGACAACACGTTATTTTATCTCAGTGAGGTGCTCAAGTGAGGGTTCGAGTCTCTAGAACTACTTTGAGTTACTATTCTAAATGAGTCAAATGTTTCCAAATAGTTTGAATCATTATTCTTTCAAAACGTTTGAATCAGATTCGAGTAAATCACTCATTTCTATAAATATGCACAAAAGGTTAAAATAATGCAGCTAGTAGGAAACTAATATAACCTTGACTGAAAGTATATGTAAAAGGACTGATCGCTTGGACCAATATGTAGACCAGCAGGCCTCAACAGCTTCATCCTGTTGACAGTGTGCAGACACATCTAGTCTTTCACAAGCAGGCATCATGATAACCAAGCAGAGAACAAACAGACCCCTATTTGCTGTCTTTTATAGAAAAAAAAGAAATACATCTGTAAGAAATAAGCAGCACAGTTTAACAATGTAGGTGATTATCGCTGAAGATTATTAGCACTGGGTTTGAGGTAGGAGAAATGAGTCATTATGAAGACAGGTGGATGTACTTCTTGATTCAGTTAACTTAACTTATTCTATGATTCTCTCCACTTACGGCCTCTTTTAAAGTTGGTGTAGGCTGTCTCTTTATATAGTGTACAAAAATGATGTGCACTGTGCAGAGAGTCCAAGAAACTCTGCCTTGGTAAACCACTTCAATTCAAAGGAGCTTTATTGCGGCTACAAGAGCCAAAAAAGCAAAAGCAGTAATAAATACAAATAAATACACATAATGATAATTACAAGTAAATATAATGATAAAAGGGAGTAAAAGATAAGAGAAAATGGAAAAACGTGGAATAAAAATGGAATAAAATGGAATAAAAATGGAATAAAATGTGCTGCACAGGACGATGGGACAGTCTTATTTGGAGTCTTTATCTAGAAGGGTTTTCCCTCTAACAAGCCAACTAGCTCCGAGGAATTTGGCGACGGCGATCACTAGCGTTGGCCTAGTGTCTGATCTGAGGATTCGCAGGGTTAGCGCAGAGCTGGGGACTCCCAGTAGTCTGCATGCCGGGGCCAGCCATTTCCTATGGGGGGCGGTGTACGCGGGGCAGGCAAAATGGACGTGAGGGAGATTCTCGACGGGGGCTTTGCAAGCTGGGCATACGGTTGATTCATTGTGTGACCAGCTACTGGTGAGAAGTCTTAATGGGAGTGTTCCAATGTGGAGCTGGAAGTACAGTTTCCTTTCCCTTGGCGCCGTGATTAGGTCCCAAAAAGCTTCGTACTTGCATGACTCTTTTAGATTGGCAAAGTCACAAGATAGTGTAGTGTGGAGTGCAGCCCTTGTGTCTTCGTAATTTGCCATTTGCCAGTATAGTTTCTTTAGTTCGCTTTTCGAGGGGAAGACTGACGTGGTTGGTGAGTTCCAGAGATCATCGAGCCCAAGTGAGTACAGTGAACCCTTGATGCATCGTAGCCAGGGGATTCTGTGAAGATGGTCGGCTTTTAGGATGACCTGTAGAGCTTCAGTGAAGATGTCGAGCTCCAGAGTGGTCCAGAGACGCCGCCAGTACAGCAGAGGTCGCAGGCGGGCTTTGTGTCCAATGCGTTTGATACCGAGATCCTTGAAAAGGGGGAACAGTGGGGTGCTTAGCGGAAGGGACACAAGGTTTCTTAGGAAGTTGTTTTCAGCGGTGGTTATGTCTTGGGTTTTGGTATAGCCCCATAGTTCAGCCCCGTAAAGCGCTGAGGAAACGGCCTGGGCTTCGTATAACTGTAATGCTGGGCGAATTGGTTTTGTGTGTGAGAGTTGAAAATGTTTTAGTAGTACCCCTGTTGTTTGTTTTAGTTTTAGGGCTTGTTTTCCTATGTGTGGCTTCCAAGACATGTTGTCAGTGAATGTTATGCCCAGGTAGCTGAAAATGCCCACCTCCTCAAGTGTGGAGCCCTCTAAAGTAAACTTCCCTTTAAAAGATCTGTGGGGATTGAGGGTCATTAGTTTTGTTTTCGAGGCATTGATTTCGAGTCCCTGTGATGAGCAGAAATGCTCGAAGCACGCAAGGAGTTTCCTTAGACCACTAGGGGTCTTGGATATCAGAAGAGTGTCATCGGCAAAGAGTAAGACTGGGATTTTTTGTGTGCCGAGTGAAGGTGCGTCAGCCTGCAGTCTGAGGAAGGAGGGGACAATTTCATTGATATACAGGGAAAAGAGGGTCGGGGCAAGTACGCACCCTTGCCGCACACCCCGGGAAACGTGGATTCTATCAGTTAATTGGCCCTTGTCGCCCCACCTGACTTGTGCGTAGTTGTCCTCGTGGAGTCGTATCAAAATGGCAAGAATGTGCTCCAGGATTCCAGCCGAAAGAGAGTGTCCCATAGTTTGTTGCGAGGTACTAAGTCAAAAGCAGATTTGAGGTCCACAAAAGCTACATAAAGGCTGCCTTTACCAATGAACACTGTTTTCCAATATAATAATAGGAATCTGAGGGCTTGATCAGTGGTGGAAATTTTCTTCCGGAAACCGGCTTGGAGGGGGCTAAGGATATCGCGTTCAGTCATCCATTCTTCGATCTTTCCTAGGAGGCAGTGGCAGAAGACTTTTTGGACACAGTCGATTAGGCTAATAGGTCTATAGTTGCAAGGAAGTGATCTGTCGCCCTTTTTAAAGATTGGAATAACAATAGCCGCTTTCCAAGACTCGGGAATTGGTGCCCCAGATGCTATTGCGTTAGCTATAATGGTGAGGTATCTTGACCAAGATGCTAGGTCTGTTGAGAACAGGTCTGCTGGGACGCAGTCTGATCCAGGGGCCCTGCCGCGTTTTAAGGTGCTTAGAGAATAGGTTATGTCACTTTGGGAAAACAACAGGGGTGCTGAGGTGGTGGGTGCTAATGGGTGATTTAGGTGGGGGCCCGTGCAAACAGGGATGGGGCTATCATGATCAGGGGAGTACAGGCTGCTAAAGTGAACTACCCAGTCTCTCTGGGCAATATTGGTTGTGATGTCCAAACCACTGGTTTCTGGTCCTCGCGCTGCCAGGGACCAGAACAGACTATGGTTCCTCTCGCGCACAGCGTCACTGAGTGCTGTCCACCATTTATTATCTTGGTCACGCTTGGCTATGCGTATTGCAGATTTATAGGACTTCCTAGCTACGCGGATGGCGGCGGGGTCCTTGGATTTAATGGCTTGAACTAAGCGCTTGTTTAGGGACCGACACGTTTTGTTGAACCAGCGGTGCCTACCTGTGGGTCGTTTGTCATCGTGGGCTGGGGGTACTGAGAAGTGGGCTGCGATATCCCTAAAGCAGGAGGTGTGAATTAGGCTTATTTCCTGGTAGGGAATTGCAGCACCTGCCTGTAGGCCCATTAGTGTGAGTTTTAGGGTGTTATTGGCAGCGTTGATGAGTGCGGGCCGAGCCACGACCTTGTCCCATTTTAGGTGTTGTTTATTGTTGGCCAGGCTAATACCCTCGGGTGCTACTGCTGGGGAGTTAGACGTGGACGGGAGATTACCTAGAGCTAATGTGTGGACAGAGAGAGGGTTGTGATCACTTTCAGTCCTTTCAATGATCATCATGTCGATGACTAGAGGCCATAGTCTTATATCGAATAGACAATAGTCGATTCTGCTGGTGTGGTTGGTTTTGTTGAACGTGTGACTGCCATTGGTGTCTGATTTGGTTCTGCCATTTAACGCCCTGAGCCCGAACTCCATGGTCAGTGATTTGACCTGGATAGAGACCTGCGTCCATCTCTTGATGGGTGGGATTGACAGGGCGGGGATAGACCAGGCTTGATCCTCCTCGTTGGTGGACCTGAGATCGTCCCAGTCAAGGGGTTCGAATGTGACGTTGAAGTCCCCAGCCACAATGGTTTTGTGATGGCGGGGGTAGTTTTGTAAGAGGGCTACGAGGGCACAGAGGGTTTTGGAGACTTGACCCCCCCTGACCCTTCGAGTGTAGATATTAAAGATGTTCACCACAGAGTCGGGCCCAAAGGATAGACGAAGGCCTAACAGGTCGGGAGAGTCGGTAGGTAGCTGTGATATATGGCAGCTAAGTGATGTTTTGATCCAGATGGTCAGACCCCCTGAGGGCCTGCCTCTCGTGCTGGCCACAGCGGGGATGTGGAAGTTTGTATAGCCTGTTTGAAAAAGTGGATCGAGTGACCATGTCTCTTGGAGGAGACATATGTCATGTTCGTCAATAAAGGAGGAGAAGGATGGAAGGGGAAGAATAGATTTCAAACCTGCCACGTTCCATGAAACAAGTCGTACCCCAGTTTGTGGCTGAACAATCCTGTCTAAATGCCTGGGGTTTGTATGGTTAGCTGTCGGGGGTTGGTCTGGCAGATATGGTTGAGTGAGCAGAAGTGGGTTGATACCAATGTTTACCCGTGGGGCCTGGGGTGGTTGGTGATGTTCCTCTGTTGGAACTGACCTGGTCCTGATCCGGGAAGTGCTTGCAGGCCTAGCCAGCAGCACTTGGTTTGGTGGGCAATGCGCCTGCAAGATGGAAGGTGCATCCACTTAATGTTCTACTTTTTATGGTAGCTTAGTCGAGCAGTTATGCCAATCTTGGAGAAGTGCTAAGCATTTGTTGTACTCACAGTATAAATAAATGTGGACACACACTCAAAAGAGTAACTTCATACCAATTTACAAAAATACTTCAGATTTTTATAAACATTTTAAGGCCAAGATCATCAAAATCGGGTAAGTACTTTTTAAGTTATGATTTTTCAAAGTTTACCAAAAGTAGTCTTTTTGTGCGTAATTATACACCAGAGGAATCAATGGGAGAAAACTTTTAAAATGCATATAAAATTAGGCAATGCAGTTACCAATGTTGCCTTTCATTTTTAGGTCAAGGTCATTGAGATGTCCCATGAACCAGCTGGTAAGGTTCGGGCTGCTCCTGGTTTCAGTGGGAGCAGCTGCTGAAAAGTCCTTGGAGATGGTACAAGACCACTGCAGGGGACCACTTCGAAAAGCAATGCACAGGCGGACTTCAAGTTGAGTCCAGTGGGTCCCCTTGGAGCGTAAAGGTTGCAAGGGGTAGACTACCATTAGAGCGCAGCTGGTTCTCCGGTGAAGAGCTCAGGAAGGCTCAGTGCAGTGCAGATAGGTGAGCAGGGAGCTGTGCAAAAAGGTGCCCTTGGAAGCAGGAGGCAAGTCACTTTGAGGAGGATTGCAGGTCAGCAGGGCCACTCTGGGGGATGGTTCCTATATGTCCTGAATTCTCTTGACTGAGGCTTGCTCCTGGTCCTTTGAGAGTCCAGAGTGGACTTTCCTTCTGGGTATTCGATGTTGGGGATCAAGTACCCCTAACTATTGCACGGTTCAGCCACTGGAGGTCACAGTCCCACCAAACTTGGCACACTTGCAGGATTTGTCCTCTGGGTCTGTTGAGTGGAATTTGGTTTAGCTGCTATGTCCGGTTCCTTGGTCAGCAGCCAGTCAGTGAACTATAATTCCCTGGTATTTTGCTTCTTTGTTGCAGGGAGTGATGCTTTCACTCTGGAGGGAGATCTTTGGCAATTTTCAGAAGGGGGGAGGTCCTCTTGGGTTTTGTAGAGTCCGTCCTATCCCTCCGTGGGGATTGTCGAGTCCTGAGTGCAGAAGGGAGGGTTTGGCTGCTTTTTCTATGTGCAGCAGGAATGCAGTTCTCGAGTCTTCGGTCTTCTTGTTGCTGGCCTTCTTGTGTACTTGGAATCTGATATGCAGGTATGGGGGTGTCCACTAAATACTGCAATTAGTGGGTGTTTAGGGGAGTCCATATTAGTGACCAATGGGTCATCTACCTTAGGGTGGCTACACCCACTATGTGACCACTTACTATGGCAGAGGTCACTTCCCTATTCCTGATAGGGTATTTTCCTACCATGCAAAATGGAGGAAAATTAAATGGTGGGGTCACCTCGCATGCAACACCTTAGTGGTGGTGCAGGCTGGGGATGGCCACTCCTCCTGTCCTTTGTGCATTTTCCCATTGTTGCTCCAGCCAAAAGTGAGGGTTTGCAATGGTGGCAGCCATCTGCTGCTAGCAGCAGGGCTGGGGGGCGAGTTTCAAAGGCGGCCAGCCCTTTGAAGCTTGCTGGCAGAACAGTGCACATTCCTGGGGGGGGGCGGGGTAACACCTCTGCCCAGAAAGGGCTTTGTTTTCTGAACCCAGAGAGCAAGGGTTCTCAGCCCAGAGTTCCAGAATCTGGGACCAGCCAGAAACCATGCCAGGGTTAGTTAGCTTTTGCAGGGGACACCTCTAAGGTGGTCCCTGGTACATTTTGCAACAAATGCAATGTTGGTACCAGTTTGGATTTATTGTTCTTAGCTGTTTGTTTCCAAACAACCCAGGGTTCAGAGTGGCCATCATGTAGCTGGTGAACTCATAATGACCAGTGTCCAGCACACGCTGTTAAAATAGCTGTTCTGTTCACTTATTATATCCCAGGTTTGGCAAGGACACAATAGGGGCATATTGCTCATGTACCTATGTCCACACATGCATTATAGTGCACCATGCCTTAGGGCTGGAAGGCCTGCCAGAGGAGAGGCTTATCTTTATTGCATCAGTGTATAGTGGACAGGTCACACAGACTGTGTGCCATGTCAGTGATGCATTTTAGGATTGCACCAGGACATCCAGCCTGCAATGGCAGTGCTGGGTGCACTTGGATACATGGTCCCTACGTGTGGCACAATCTGTGTTGCTGCCCTCAGGGGCCTATCCTCAGTGGCCCATGCCCTGGGTACCTAAGTATCACTTACTAGGGACTTATAGTGGCAGCTAAAGGTGTTGCCCATTGTGCCAATGCATCACAACATTTCTGGGAAAGAGATCTGGCCCATGGAACCTGGTAAGAAGGGGCCCTGGGCACTAACAACTTTGAAACCACATCAAATATCAGGCAAAATGTGGGGGACTAACCATGTTAGAAGAGGTCCTTTCTCACAAATGGCAGCAATAGGACAGTTCCAAGAAATTAGAAGGTACTCTATCAGTCCTCCTTTTGCATCACCCACCTTACTTAGAGTGTAGGGCCTGGAGGTGTATCCGGCAGGAACTTTGTTGCAGGCTTCACCAATGAGAAAATTCTCTTACCAAACTCAATGCCAGAAAGAATGGCATTAGAAGGGATGCCATATTTAGGGCATTACCTCCAATGACATTCCCACTGCCATTTTACCTTTCTAGGTCCACAATGTAAACCATGACGGTTTCAGCAAGCAAGAAACTGCAAACATCCTCACTTGTTATGATAAGTGGCCCAGTTCTTGAGGAAGACTGTATATATCTGAGGAGACACCCTTTCTTAAGACAAAGGGCCTCATTTACAAGGCCTTTCACCACTGTTGCGTCACTTTTTTGTCAACGCAGCCGTGGCCTTACCAGTGCTCTACATTGCACCAGATTTACAAACTGACGCATTGGGCCCAATGCGTCAGTTTGTAATCCCTTGCATAACATTATACCTGTGCCAGGTTTAATGTATATTGGGCAGGCGTTCCCACAGGAAGAGCTATGCAGAAATGACACAGCAAAATTTATATTTCACTGCGTCATTCTGCGACTTCACTGTGTCAGAATTGTGCTGCCAATTGTGGGCATAAAATTGATGCTGGGCTTTTTTCAATGGGGGCCTCCTCGCACTGCTGGAGTAGCATCATTTTTTTGATGCTAGTCCAGCAATGCGTGTGTTTAGCACCAACAGATGCGTCTAAATCTCTGACACATCTGTGAAAACATGCGCCATGGAGCCCTGTATTATAAATACAGCACATCCATGACGTTGTTAGGGGATCGTAGGGCAACACAAGAAATCAGACACACTGGGCCGATGTGTTAGATTCTTGTAAATGAGGCCTAGGTATTTTGATAATCTTACAATGGACCATCTTTCCTTTGTCTGAGTTATGGCTTATGACTCCCCTTATCATTCCCCAAATAGTGCCTGTGGCCCGAGACAATCTAGGAAGGTCTGGAGAAGATTTGAGGTGGCAGCCTTGAGGTCCCTAACAGGTTCTGGAACACAGCCTTTAGCATATGAAACACAAGTTAATGATTGCTCAAACATAGATTAGCCTTGTGGTCACATTTCCAAGACAGCTGGGCAAGAACAATCCCTAGCAGTTTCTCCATGTCACATAAATGGACCATTTCAATTAAACTAACTGAAAATATGGTGGACAAGGAAGAGCGTTGTTGCAAAGGTACAAAGCAGTACACTAGTGTCTGGACTGGACTATGTGAAATACACCAATTTGCTCCTTCAGCACAGGCCCACTACACCTCCAAGTAGCTACTTGTACTCATGAAGCTGGTATGAATATTTGCAACACTACAGTATACCACAAATCTGGCAGCCATGTTTAGATTTTGATTGGTGATAGCAAAGTTACAGCAAAGCCTAACCCATTTCTGAATCAGGATATTTGCTCTCCCCTCCCGCTTGGATTACCTGTTTCATTATCTGATGTCCAGACTGGATAATCAACCATGAGCACACACAAACCTGAGAAGAACCATTTCAATCATTTGCCACACTGCACTTGCAAAATGTGAATATAATAATAATAAACCCATTAGATGTGATTAGTATGATCAATAACCTATTTTGTTTAGTACACCCACAAAAAAATCTGCAAAAATTGTACACCAAGATCCCTTTGAGGACTTTGGACTAGCCTTTTTTAGAACATCGAGGACACAACAATATAGTCTGCTTATCCCTAGAATCAAAAACTGGACCCAACAGAAAACCTACTATCCCTATAACAGGAAGTGAATGATGATCTTATAAATACAGTCGCACCCTAATTGGAACTTCACAGATCAAATGTGAGACTCTTGGCACACAGGAGAATGATCAGAATTCCAGAAAGTAAATGGCTATCAGTCACATCCCTGAACACAAACGTAAGACTATAAGCAGCAAAAAAAACCAATATAAGCTAGCTGTGTAAAGTGCTAAAGCAAACTGCATTCAGGGTCACATTACAATTTACAGGAAATTATATGAGACAATTGTAAAAAATTGGGTTATTGGTTGAGATGGGAGGAAGCCCCACTCAAGCAACAACCACAGTCCTTCTGAGGGTGAACCACAAAAGTCACTAATTACTTGGCACAAAAGCTGTCAGACTTTACTTAGAGGCCTTGTGTAAAGTATGTATGCAGCAAACAATCAGTAATCAAGTGGAATCACAACCTAAGAAAAATTCCAAACCAATCACATTTTAAGAAATCAAATAATACCAGAATGACAAAATCCAATCAATAGAGACAGACTTATTGAATTTCAAAGTTTTTAGTGACAATGTCGGTTTTTGCGGGTGATGGATTCTTGGGACAAAGAGGTCACATCACTGTTGTGAGGAATCCAATCTTTCTTGAGGAGGAGTTCTCATTGATGCCATCCAAGGGTCCAGGACCTTGGGGTCACCTTTTGGAGATCAGGACTTCTAATAGCAGAGGCCAACAGCAGGGCTAACAAACATCCAGGCAGGTTCTTCCCCTTTCTCTGGCTCTGTCTCCAATCCGTCTAGAGCAGTGTTTACCAAACTGTGGGTCGTGATCAACTGGTGGCCTGTGAGAGATGATTTCTGATGGGTTGTGGAAGTTCAAGTAACAAATAAGGATGTCTTTAAAATCTGTATTTATTTTGTCACAATTGATTCTCTTTAAAAACTGAGGCTGAGTGCCAGGCCATGTCTTTTGGCAAATTTGTGCTTATGTTTTTTTAACATGAGGATTGGTGTTTCAAACCTCCTCTCACTTTGCAGTCAGAAAAAGAAAAGTAAAGTGAGGCATGTGACAATCTTACTGGGGTACAAGGAGTGTGAAAGGAAAAACTATAAGATATTTTTTAACTCACAACAAAAGGTAAATACCTATAAATAAACTGTACACATTCATCTATTAGAAAGTGTGATGCAAACAAAGATTTCAATAGGATTTTAACAGTATAAAGACACTTTAATTGGGGATGCACAGTGATAAATATTAACTGAATCCCTAGCTCCACACTGTAACATTTGTGTGCAATATCAGTAAAACTGTATGTCTGTGCAAATTTAATAACCATTTCAATGGAAAATGTACCATCGGTAAATGACAGAGTGATACCACACAGTGCTTCAGTTACATTAACAAATCATCTACCTCATGTCCATTAAAGATAGGTAGGTCGCAAAAGTTTGTTGTTTTAAAAATTGGATCATGGCTCTAAAAAGTCCTGGTCTAGGGTGACAAAAGGAAGGGCAGGCCTGGGGACAGATCCTTTGTGTATGCTGCAGGCAGGGTCCTCTGAAATGCAATCAGCGCAGGGAGCAGCTCCTCTCCAGCTATCCTGTCAGCAAGACCCTCTCCCTTCAAACTTAGGTTTCATTTGCGTCACTGTCTCAAAGCAAAACACAATGCCCAGCAGCAGAGCTATTCACAGTTATATGACCCACGACACTAGCAGAAAGGCACCGTTGGTTGGAACAAGTAAAATCAACATTCTAAAAGTATAAAGAACACATCAAAGATACCCTCAACAATCATAAATTCAAGTCCATCTTCAATATACCTTGTACCTAATGTGGGTATATGTAACCAGTTACTCAATACAACTTCACATTGCTTAATCTCTCTAATATCCTAGAGGTTTTTCTGGAGCTTAACTTCTTTCAGTTTAAAAAATCTTGGAATGATACAAACATCAGGATTGTATATTGGCTTATTCAAATCTCTTTATGTACCATCCTAGGAGCATACAACATTTAGAAATGATCACAGTACAGAAATCATATAGTGACAAATGAAAAACAAAACAAATAAAGAGAAAACAAAGGTGCCACAAATACAAATACATGTAAACTAGCCCAATTTCTACATCACATTTTTCACACAGAAAAAACAGTTAAAAGTGTCCAACATATATTGATTCTGGAATTATTTCGAAAACAACAAAGTCCACAGGCTTTTGCGAGTTGTAGCAAAAAAGCTTCACATAATTCTCTTCTGGATATGCAGTAGTTATTGTTTCTCTAGATCAATTTTCTACCAGTGTAAAACAAGTCACCCCCAACCCACATCTATACCCTAACACATTTCAACCTTCTAGAGGTGGGGGGTCTTTTTTTTATAATGGTATTCCTCAGGGCAAGAAGTTATAATTCTGTGATACTACAATGAGACCAAGAAAAATTATTGGCAGAAACCCATTAGAAGTTTTTTTTTTAATATAGGGATACAGGAAATGAAGAGAAGATTGTTAGTAACCACAGTTTTATTTTCTTTCGGTCATAGTAAAATGACTGGGGCACATAGTTGTGGATTGAGGGCGACTAGTCCTTCACAGGTATGTTTTGTATTCAGGGATAAAAGGTGAGGGTAGGAGGGAACTCTTCTACTGCAAGAGGAGGACACAATAAGTGGGTTTATTTGCTCTCTAAGGGCTGTCTTGGGTGAGCTGGTTGACAGTGAGGTCAGGTGAATCACTGCTGCAAGTTGGTACTCATAACCAAAATCCAACTTCAGGAGAGGGGATTCTTTTATTTATTTTTCTTCCGATGCTTCAAACAGTAGCAGAGGTGTACTTTTTTGATAAGTTATTTTCATTGATTTTTCAAACATAAAGCAAAAAAACATGACAGAGCAATGCAACCAAACCATGACTTCATAGCTGTACATCTTTGGCATGATTGTCAGATTGATCCCTGGCATCCAAAGTCATCTCACTAAATACCCCAGATCTTGTGGTGCTTATTGGGGCAGCATCATGCTGTGTACACAGACTCCTCAATCTTAGTCCACCTGTACATAACCCTGAACTAGATGTTCAACTCCAGGCTAGAAGCAGAGGTCCAATTCCAGGCAATGTCTCGCTTAGCAAGCTGAGTCACCAGGCACACGTGATACCTGTCAGATCAGCTACCACCTAAAACCTCCAACAGGCCAAGGAGGGCAATGTGAGGTGAGCAATCCACTGTTCTCTCCAACACATTGGACAAAACTCCCATTATCCGGGACCAATAGCTATGCACAACAGGGCACAGCCAGACTACATGATAAAAGTTAGACCCCTCCGTCATGCAGCGATGACAAGCAGATGATGGAAACCAACCTGCCTTCCAAAGCTGCAACGGGGTCAAGTACTCATTGTGTAGAAATTTCACCTGGATCAAACATAGCATGGAGAATATAGCCGATTCCCTTATGACCCTGAGAGCCTCCCTGTATTCCCCATCTTCTAGACTACCCACCCAGGATTCCCAGCATGCACATCAGGAGGAGAGCAACCTCGGGGAGTTGATTACCAGCGATTTATAAATATGGGAGACCCGTCCCTTGCAATAGGGGCTAATGAGTAACTTGGCCTCCATAGAATTAATTTTGATAGAGCAGCAGGGCATAACAGAGCTGTAGAAATTTGGAAAACAGGAAGCGGTGAAGCTGGAATTCAAACTGTAAATCCAGAAAGGACAGCATATGTTTTTTGCCATATGTCACCTAAGCAGGAAATACTGATAAAGTCCCACCTCCTAACCCCCACCAAGCCAGTCACTTGACGGAGCCATGTGCCCCTCCAAAGGGAAATCAGGAGAGTAAGCCTTTCCTCTTTTCTGGTCCACCTTGCAGCTGACAGCCACATCTCAAACAGCACTCTTGTGAGGTCTGGGAGAGAGTGAGGGAAGGTGAGCCATACAGGTGGTCTACAGCTGTTTCTTATGACATAAATGTCAGCTTCACATGGTGTTTTAGTTTGTCCTGGTCTCTATATAGCCAATCATTCAGGACCACAAGTTGCAATGCTCACTAATAGAGCTGTAAGTCCACAGCACCCAATCCTCCATCAAAGGTTGGCTTCACACACTTGTCAAAGGCAATGCACAGTACCCAGTGAGTCCACAAGAAGGAACGCACCACGGCCTGTATGGTGGGGAACCAGCTCCTAGAGAGGGAAAGGGGAAAGTTTTGCAGAACATACAGGAACCGTAGCAGACCATCATTTTAAACAGGGCTATTTTCCCAATAATATTGAGTGGCTGTGATGAACAATGCTCCAGATGTTTCTTCATGTGAGTGACAAAGGGCATCAGGTTCAGGGACCAAGCAATAGAAGGAAGGAGTGAAATATGAATGCAGAGGTAAAGAAAGCTTAAACTACAGAGTGGTATGTGGGCCTGCCCTCTGTGATTGTGTGGGTCACCCGTCAGGGGGATAAGTCAGGACTTAGAGTGATTAACAAGCAGGTCGGAGACTGGGCTATATAGGCCCAGCATGATAGTAATCTGGGGCCCACCTCCGCCAGGTTGTTCAGAAAGAGCAGAACATTGTCAGCAAATAGGGCAATGTGATCTTCGTCCTGGCCCTCCCGCCACTAGAACCCCCAGACCCGTGCATCACAGCAAACACATGTTGCTAGGGGCTCGATTGAGAGGGCAAAAAAAAGAGAAGACGGGGACAACTCCACTGAATCAGAAACACCTGCAGGAGGACCCTAATCATCCATCTCTGAGCTGTGGGTCCAGCATAAAAGGTCCGCACATAAGAAATAAAATGGGGGCCAAAGCCTAAGCGACCAAGTGGGTCCATCAGAAAATCCCAGTTAAGGCCCTTTTCGAAGACTGTAAAGACAAACATTAGACCTTGGTAGCAAGCGTTGCTGCACCACAGCTGCCTGCAATCTATGAATAGATTGTTACGTTCTGCAGTGTGGCATAAACCTACATTGATTAGGGTGGACTAACTTAAGAAGCCTGTTGGATTTTACCTTGACATATACCTTACATTTGGAATTAATAAGCAAAATCAGGTGATATGATGTGCAGTTCACTGGGGTCCAACCCACCTAATGTGGGACCACTATGATCACCTTATTTAGCTCCACAGGAAAGTGAGACTTCACTATGGCATCATTATATAGCAGCAGTACATGGGACAGCAGTGATTTCCAGAACTTCTGGTAGTACTCCACTGGGAAGCCGTCTGGGCCTGGTATTTCACTGGGGTTCATGTCTGATAGGGCCATGTCGATTTCATTGAGGTTCCTTGCATCAGATGCCTATGAGGGCACACAGCAGCAGGTCCATGGGGAAGAGCATTAGTGTGAAGGTCTCAGGTGATGTGCATTTAGAGTGCGGAACTCATCTGCGACCGTGGTGGCAATATCATGGGCCTCTGTAACTGGTCTCTGGTCAGGGTCCAAGACGCTAGGGACCACTCTATCCATTAGGTCATGAGTAGCCAGCCATTAAAAAAGCTTACTTGACTTATCCCCACAACTAAAGATTTTACTATAGGATGCCATCAATCACATCCTGGCTTTGTCAAGAGAAACCTGTCTCACCAGCCTATCCAATGCCACTTGATGCAGTTCAGTTTCATCTGTGGTGGAATGCTCGTCTTCCAAGGCTATACGAGCTTCCAGCCCCTTGATCTGCAATAGTTTCTGCTTACCCCAGGAGCAGACAAGTGTACGTGCAGTCCCCCTCATGAAAGCCTTTCCATCCACCCAGAGCTTTCCCAGGCAGTTCACCAAGCCTACATTCAGTGCCAAAAAGGTGTTGAGTTCCAGTAGTAGAAACTCAACGGCATCAGCATCCATGTGACACCATGCAGTAAGTCGTCAGTTAGGGTGATATCCTTGTGCACCCCTCCAGTTGAATAGCCACCAGAGTGTGATCTGTAATCCCCCTGAGGAGCATAACTGACACCGTGATGTGCAGCAAGTCAGTGGAAGGCATAAATACATGATCAATACTCGATCTGGTCTTGTGGTCGACTGAGGTGTGGGTATAAACTAGTATGAGAGGGTTCCAGACACGCCAGACATCACAGAGTCCAAGACTGGATGCCTAATCCACCAGGCGAGAGGCCACAGATGGGGAGCCATCCGGTATCCTAGAGCTGTCAAAGGCGGAGTACATCACCCTTGGGAAGGCTTTCTAAAACCTCCCTCACTGCGTCCAGTATGAGACCTGCCAACTGGGACGAGACATAGACACTCATGAGGTTATAAATCTGCCCACTTATCACCCTTTCCACCATGATATATAGACCCTGTAAGTCTGACACATAAGATGAGACCATCATGGGCAAGCGTTTGTAAATCAAGATGGCCATCCTCAGGAGCTCCTGGTGTAAACGGCATGGTGCATGGAATACAAAAACAAAAGGACAAACCACCCCAACCAAAAACCCCAATGCCCTCCCTCCACGTTTCCAACACAAAAGCATCTCTCACCCCTATAGTGTAAATTACAAACTGCATAAAACCAACATTTGGAGCAAATCAAACCATTTCACCCCACTGGAAAGTACTCATTGAAAAGGATATTATGCTGCTGGTGTTGTAAGTCATTCGAATCTGGTAGGCAATCATAGTGGCACCACAGGTCCACGTTCAGCCACACTCGCCTGCAAGCCTCCCATGCTGCCCCATAACTTAGCGGGAAAGCGGGTGGTGCCGTCGGGATCGGGGGTTGACAGAGATCCATGGCTCTCCTTCAAGGAGAGAGTAATGTCTCTACCAGCAAGCCAGGAGCTCACAGAGGGACAGCCACCATCTTGAGTGACTTGGCCACATCCTCAAGGTATACCTTTTTAACCTTGCAAAGTAGGTAGATGAAAGGTTGTTTTCCCATATTGTGCATGGCAGTGGCAGTTCATCCTCGATGGCAGTGTGCCATACACTTTTTATTGGAACCTCAACATAACGTTTAGTCTTAACAAACCACTGAGTGTCAATTTGTTTCTGGTATGTAAGTCTGAAATTGTTGTTTCCCTAGCCTAGATGTTACACTGGAAGAAAATCTGGTCAGCACTTGCGATGATGAAAGGTAAAGGGGAGCAGTGTGAGAGACGGAAAGAGGTGATTTTTTTTATTTGTATTCTATATGTGGATGTCCACATGAGAGGAAGCATCACTTATTTTGATATTTTTGTGCCTGAATACAAGGTCGCTTTTTATTTCTTAAAACTATCCAATTTAAATGCCCACATTCCTGATCTTGTTTGTTGCCTTATCCACTTTGCAAATCCTCCTTTATGACTGTTAAACATTTTTGCTGGAGAAAGGATTTCCCCAAAAGTAGAACAAGATTTCTTGGCGTCCGAGTTGATAATAAATTGATGATAAATGGCGTCCGAGACAACACAACAAAAATACAGTTAAATCTGCAAAAATCTTCGCTCTTTTACATCCATAACAAAACTGAACTATGAACTAACATATGCCATTTCCAGTCTGGAACACAGTAATGCAAAATTGACAGTTTCTTGAAAATCTCCGATAAAGGCAACCATCCAAATAGCACTTTGGACAGTTTCAGGTCTCTGCTGTTAAGCACACATCACACCAGTCTTTAATTCTTCCAATGGAAGCCAGATGTATTTTTAAATTACTTTCTTTAACTATACAGCTTTCCACTTGCACTATCTGAAGTACAGGACAGAGACGCTTCCATTCACCGGGTTTCCCACGACGATGAAGAAAAAGGAGGAGCATTGCATACGAATTTGTAGACTCAAGCATTAAAACTAGAGGGCAGAATTAACACGTTGCACTGGTCTGCATCATAAAAGTGAATAAAACGTATTACAAATTTTTATATTGGGAGTTACTATCCAGCACAACGCCTGATTTGTGTTGGAAAGAAGCCTAATGTAAAGCAAAGTATTTCAATGCGCTACTTTGGATCGAGGGGGCATTTCATGGGAAGGACATGTTTTCTCATATGCCACCACTCATGGATTTTGATGCAAAGCAATGTCTACTAAAAAAGTTAAACATGAATTTGCAAGAATATTAAGAAGGCCTAAAGTTGGAGAAAGCTTTCTTTTCTAAAGACTTTCCCAACTTCCATGTGTATTGCACTTAGAAAAATACAAAGTGAGAAAAGTGCTAAACTATGTCAAAGTTTAGTATTGTGTACCTTTTCAGTACAAAACCTATGCTTGACTATCCAGCAAACACCCGTATAATATGGTGCAAGGGTGTGTGATTTGCCACAAGGTAGCCTAAACCATGCCAGTGCTGGAGGGTGAAAGAGCACAATATCTAATCCCTTTCATGCAAGAAAGCACAGAACAGCAACTTTTGCTGCTGTGCTGTGTTGCATGAAAACTTAGTAAATCTGCCCCTAGGCGTGTGTTAATGTGTGATATTTTTCATCTGCACACCCCATGACACTCATTTAAAACAAGCACTTACTAATGCAATAGGTTTGGTCCTTTATAGCAGTTGGCTGTTTCAGGGGAGGTTGTATAGTACTGGTAAATAAGGTAGCATTATTTTAATGGTAAAGTAAAGTCAAAAGTAGTGATTACATAAAGGTGAGTTTGTGCCTACTTATCCGCCCTTCTTCAAAACCAGGTTAGTGTCCAGCCATCCATGTTTCATGAGGGTAGGGTTAGTGTGCAGCTGCCCATGTTTCATGAGGGTAGGGTTAGTGTGCAGCTGCCCTTGTTTCATGAGGGTAGGGTTAGTGTGCAGCTGCCCATGTTTCTCTCATGGTGCTGCTAATCTCTGCTGCCATCTGCCCAAGCCTGGTCACACATAAAGAAATGTGCAATGCCAACCTACTTACCATGTTCTGCTTCCTACCCATGATAAAAATACTTCATTTAGCAACAATTCCTTTTACCAGAAAGTGTGTGAAGAAAATGCAGTTTGATCATGTCACATTTGTGACCATTAAAGGAGTGAGAATATACATTTTACAGCAAAAAATATACCACTTTTTGTAGTAGTTATGTTGGTACATTTTAGGGAGAACACAAGGCAGTTTTTTTGGACTGAACCTCTTGGCACGAAAATGCCAGAGGTAGCGGAAGTGACATCATGTACCATTTAACCTCTACTTTCACTCACACACCTACACACACACATTCACAGACTGTCTCTCAGATAAACACTCTTACCTGAAGGCACACACACAAAACACATGAAAAAGCATTTTTCCTCAGCTGCCAGAGAGGGTCGTATTCCATCTAACTGTACTACATTTTTTATTACACTAATAGTGAATAACCTATTATACACTATCCGTGTATTAATGGACAGAAAACAAAGAAAGCGAAGGCTCGACCAATGGTCCATAAGGACAAACTGCCTTTGTATTGCTGGCCTTGGTTTTGCCACCTCTGATGCCAGTGGTCGCAAAGGCAGCATGAGAGGTCACAAGGGGGAGCCAGGGGTCGTAACTTTGACCCCGTCTACCCCAACTGACATTCTGAACGTATGAGAAGTGGCCACAGACACATCATTTGTTTTTGCGTATTGCGCTTAGATAAAAATTGTCCATGGAGATAGGGAAGAATCATCCAATTCCCATGTATATCTTTGTTATTTAATTGGCATCATTAAATATTCACTAAACTATAAGTACCCCACTATTAGCAAACCAGAAATCTAAAATGGGGTCCTAATTTGCAAATCCAGGAAGTTTTCAACGTGGAAAGACAAGTTTTAGGAGTTTTGGACCGCATGGGAAACGGCATGCATTTGTGCTTGCTGCAGACAATGTTTGTGGTAATATCAGGGAAATCAACAATTAAAATCGACCCAACAGACAAAAAATAGGCCCATAAGCAAACTGGCACACACACTGGCCTGTCAGACCAGCCCTTTCCCACCCTGCTTCATTGCACTGTAGGCCACCCAGACCCTAGATCCTGGCCTATGGCTGACATTTACACAGCACCATTAGTCTCAAGCTGTTTCTGCCTCTTTCACAACAGGGGGCTTTTTTGGGTAATTCAACATGGACGGAGGTTGAGGTGCATAGAGCACTTGCCCATAGGGGAGTGTTGTGACAGTGCAAGCCTAGGTTGGCATGTGCGAAATGAGAGGAGGGAGGCGAGGAGAGAAGGAGGGGTCTACTCTCTGGGTCTCCCAGGTGTTAGCAGTGATGTGTTGAGATTGACATCTTTCCTCACCCGGTGCTACTCATAATTGCTATTATCTTCAACTTGAAAACAATAATAATGCTAACACGTGTGGCTTTTGCATAGCCGAAGGTGGATGGTATTAAAGTAGTGAAGCTTTATTTTGGGTCATTATACAATTTACACCCAGCAAAAGGGTAATTGTGGATATTAGCTTTCAAACTCTCAAAGGCGAGGCCGGGTGCATAATTAGTACGTACTGGGCCTTATCTGTTGAATACGAAACAAGGCAAAATGAGGACAGGCCACAAACGAGACTCAAGTGAGAGCTAAAAATGAAGCGTGTGTCTGTACTATCCGGTTTCCTCCTTAAAGGGTCTCTCCAGCACAGCAATGTGGATCAGAGCTGGAGGTGGCTGTGCCAGGGCTATCTGATGCCCTCTCTCATCAAACCTGACTGCTGCTATTGCTGCAAACTCATGACGCAAGCAGCCCGGTGACTGATGGGAAGTAAAGAGAGGTAACAGGGCAGGGAGCTGGTGCTGCAGAGAAAGAACATATGGAGCTAAAAGGAGGCCGAGGTGCATGTGACTGGTGAAAATATTGTAAGATGGTGGAATCAAGGAATATGTAGTTAGGGGAAGATGAAAGTGAGAAATTTGAATGGAATTTAGATTTTTTTGTAAAGAACACTCCTGGCCAAACAAGGCTACCTGGTGAAAGGAGATTAGCAAAAGCTGAACTAGATAATAACGAAAAGCGCACGTTTAATTGTTCTTCCAAGTCAATTTTATCAATTGTTTTTTAAAAGCACAAAGTGATTCAGCGGCCGAATAGAAAGAAAGAAAGTAGTTTTTTCACCTGCTAAGAGAAGGAACAGCACTTTTTCGGGTTCTTTGAACAGAGCAGACTGAGAACCAAAAGCAGCCCTGGAAAATCTTGTCACTCCAACCATCACACTGCTCGTAGTAAGCAAATGTAGAAAGGAGGTTTGAGGGTGCCCGCTCCAAAGATTTTTTTTAATTAAAATAAAATGTAGCTTTGTAGCACATTTGTTGTCATAGAACCTTGTGAAATCATTGAATGGATAGATGAAGATTGGAGATATGGTTGCATGGCAGAATGAATGAATAGATGCACAGGAGGATTGCCTGGATGAAGTCATTCAATGAGAATGAATAAAGACTTTTAGCTGCATGGAGCAAACGGTCTCTTTACACTGACCAAGGCTGGGTGCTCTGGTTTTCATTTTCTATTCTGCACTGGAACATGATCCTCCCCAAACACTATCACCAACCATCCCTGTGAAGCTTGCATACCTTCATAGCTTGGGTGCATTTAACATAGTGCACTGATTTAATGTCTCAGCAAATTAAATACAAAGCTTTCAGCTATGATCTATAACAGGAGACAGAGATAACCATATAGTAATTGAACAGCACAACTTGAAACTAGGAAATCTTGCATCAATCCTGCCTTCCGCTTAAGAATGTGTGATCCTAGGCAACTATTTACACAGTGCCTCCTTTTGCTTAACCATCACACCAGAGCATCTTGAAATACATCATTATGGGGTGTGCGCTGCATGAAGACAAAAGACTATAATGCTGCGCCATTTATTTTAACACCATAGGCCATGTATAGGGGCAAAAAAAAAACTGACCTTCCTCTTGGTTCACTGAGAACTTTGTCGTCGGGGCAGTGGCAGTTGGAGCAAAACTGTTTCTAAGTTTATTATTAAAATCTATGGCCCTCATTCTGACCCTGGCGGTCTTTGACCGCCAGGGCGGAGGACCGCGGGAGCACCGCCGACAAGCCGGCGGTGCTTCAATGGGGATTCCGACCGCGGCGGTAAAGCCGCGGTCGGACCGGCACCACTGGCGGGGTCCCGCCAGTGTACCGCGGCCCCATTGAATCCTCCGCGGCGGCGCAGCTTGCTGCACCGCCGCGGGGATTCTGACCCCCCCTACCGCCATCCAGATCCCGGCGGTCGGACCGCCGAGATCCGGATGGCGGTAGGGGGGGGTCGCGGGGCCCCTGGGGGCCCCTGCAGTGCCCATGCCACTGGCATGGGCATTGCAGGGGCCCCCGTAAGAGGGCCCCTACATGTATTTCACTGTCTGCTGCGCAGACAGTGAAATACGCGACGGGTGCAACTGCACCCGTCGCACAGCTTCCACTCCGCCGGCTCGATTCCGAGCCGGCTTCATCGTGGAGGCCTCTTTCCCGCTGGGCTGGCTGGCGGTCTGAACGAGACCGCCCGCCAGCCCAGCGGGAAAGTCAGAATTACCGCCGCGGTCTTTCGACCGCGGAACGGTAACCTGACGGCGGGACTTTGGCGGGCGGCCTCCGCCGCCCGCCAAGGTCAGAATGAGGGCCTATGTCTTTTAAAAACTGCCATTCATTGCAATGGTATAACTTATCATATTAAACTGAAATCATATTAAACTAAAATGCATATGAATAATTACACTGTCAGTATAATACGTGTACTGGACTCTTTGAGACAAGCAACAGCAGACTCCTCAGCCCTTTTCCGGGTTAAGACCCAAAAGTCAGCTCTGCTTACGGTGACCCTGAAGGCGACAGGAATCAACCAACCAAATGCAAAAACAAATGATCTCGAAGCAAGCGTGGCCTGTGGGAAATAAGGCTGGCCTAGCTCCCAGCAATAAAATCGGATCTGTCCAGCAGAAAGCCAACCCCCACCTTCCTAGCCTACAGGCCAAACATCCGACAACCAGTAGGGCCAGCCTGGGCCTTCCTTTGAATCAGCGTGGTGCAGAGTTGAGGAGAGCTGGGAAGGCTAATGCTATTGAGCTATTATAAGAAATCACCATAATTTTACAGAAAGGTCCTCCAGCAAAAGGAAGTCGATACTAGATGTTAAAACCTTCAGCAGTTGAGTACCTGTGGGACAACCCCAAAAGAAAACAAGCATTTCATTTGTGAAAGGCAAGCCCACGAACCAATGTAAGTGACTGAGGTGACATGGGTGTGGTTTGAAGCCCAAAGAGAGATTACAGAATGGACGGAGCGCTTTCTGTCTGCCATAATGGGCAGCAGCAGATTGGTTTGCATGCTGATGATAGGCACAGTGAGAACACTGAGCTATAAAACATTACAATAATTTGAAAACGAAAGATTTTAACCCTATTTTGGAATTTCTAACAGTCAAATAACCTTTTTGACAAGTCTCAAAGTACAGAAGGGGGTGACTATCAATATTCTAGTCAGAAACCCAATGAGAGCTAGAAGCCCATGTGGAAAGGAGTCTTCACACAGTCTTTGAAAATGTGAAACAATAGAATCCAGTAGGAAATGTTTCACATTCAGTGAGAAAACTTGTGGAACATGCCAGCCAGAACACAATTTGAATTAAGGATCCCTCAGAGTCGGCAACAGAAGTGACAAGGTCCAGCCTTAATGCATGAATATAAGAGAATAATAAGAGAAGGTAAAGGTGCAACACAGGCATTAAGCAAATCAGTATAAGGCGAAGAACCCTAGGAAACACTAAACACTACAATTAAGGAGGGTAAGAAAGAGCTTCAACTCGATCAGACAAATACGAAGAAATCCAGCCAAGGTGGTAACCTGGAATTTTATCTCAGACAGCCTCTTGAGGAAAATGTTCTGCTGAACAATGCTGAATGTGACCTGAAAGTCTGAGAGGATCGGGACTGAATAATGCTGATGTAAATAAATCACCTATGGTCTAGCGGTGGCTCCTCCGCAGTGACAGAGGGGCGTCAACCCCCGGTTGAGCCAGCAGAGGAAAATAAAACAATAGCTTGCTATTGTTTACATTTTCATCAGTATTTTTCATCTCCTAGCTCAGCCAGCAGGTGCAGGGAGGGGTGGGGCTGTGCCACGGGGAAAGAGGAGGTGGAAGGAGGGGAGAGTGCACTAAGTGCTCATGTGTGTTTGCCAGCCATTATTCGTATTCCCTATTTTTTATTTATCAGGTTTCAGGATGAAAATTATTTGCGAAATAAATTTTCCTTCAAGAAACAGTGTGATTTTTAAGACAACAATGTGGGTACATGTCCTATTTTTTTGTAAACTTTATTCTGTGCAAAACAGGACAATTGCAAAGGGCAACTTCTGAGAAAGGAAGATGAATAGTTAATGTGAGACTAAGGACGTTACATTTGGTATCATTCCGGACAATGTGTGAAACCTGAAGCAGGAAAAACATTTCAAATTAATACAGTGAAATAACCGAAGAAACACATCTCTGGCACTGAAGAACAGCGTTGGAATAGAAGGAATAATATGAATGTCAGGAAAATTTTACGACTCCAATAAGTTGATATATCCTGTTTTATTTTTAACGAGAGAACTCACAATATAGACTACAGTATTCACCCAAAGAAAAGGCTTGCTTCCAGATTTTGCTCCCAGAGTTGGGTCTTTTATTGTGAAAACTCTCTCATATAAAGGAAAGTGCAAAAGAACGACAATATCTATTTGCACTGTGGAACGCAAATTGAAAATGCCTTCATACAGTTATCTTTCTTGGCCAGTAATGCTAAGTTTAAGTTATCTCATTTCTTCTACTCACACCGGATCTATTTTACACCCCAAAGATTTAATGAAATAGGTTACATTGATGCAACAGCATCCTTTATACATATGATCTGGGTCTTTGGCGGGGTGTCAGACTACTGGTTACCGGTGGTTGCTGTACTCTGTCGGCAGCCACCATGTTTTTTTGGTGTACCATAGTAATGCAATGTCTGCTGGCATTAATACTCAGGCCTAAGAAGGGCACGAAGATTAGGTACGTTTGCAGCAATGGGCTTGCTCCCAGTGTGCCAAAAACGTATAAATCAGGGCCCAACTATGCCTGGCTGGATTGTTTTCTGGTTTTGGTAGAGGTAGTTGCCAATGCAGTTGTTAGAACCATAATCCACTTTTATTGGCAATTGCAGGTTTGGATATGGGGTTGTCTAAGGGTAGATGGACATTCAATAGAAGTTTGCTTCCAGATGTGAACTATGTAGAGCACATGAAAAAATGGATAGTGGAATTCATGAATATCAATAGGTGTAGCGCTCCCAAATGCGTGGTTTGGGACACATTTAAGGCAGCTGCAAAAGGCAATACAATCAGTTTTTTTGATCAGTCCTGTAGACAGCAGGAGAAAGAGATAAGGGAATTAAGCACTGACTTAGCATGCTTAGAGCCGCAACATGTGGCCCTGGTTCAGGCAGGTCAAGACAGGAATGAAATTCAGCAGGTGATTACCATTAAAAAAGTTAAGATTAGTGGCTACTATTCAGAAATTTTGGCAAGGAAGTTTTAGCTTTATAGAGCTACTACACCGAAAGATATCACAAAAGTTTTTCAGGAGTACTACACAAAAGTATACACAGGAGATGTACAATCTGCTGAAGAACAAGTAAACGGTTTCCTACAAACAGGGGAATTTGGTATTGTAGATGATGGTGAAGCGGAACTTCTTGATATGGGTATCACAATGGAGAAGGTAGAGAATGCTCTTTCGAAGCTGTCCTCTGGAGAGGCGGCCGGTCAAGACCAAATCCCAGTAGATTTTTATAAAATATTTTCTTCTGTGCTTGTTAAAGATTTATGGGAACTGATTTGTTGGATTCAACAGGAAGGAGCTCCGACCAGCTCCTGGCAGGGCACTAATATTATTGAATTCAGGAAAAAAGAGAAACCTCAAGAAAAACTTGTGTGATATCGACCAATATTATTGGTGAATGCAGACACCAAGGTAAACTCTAAGGTTTTAGTAATACGCCTGCGGGTGGTTATAGGCAGGCTCATCTTGCCATGGCAGCATGGTTTATCCTAGAAAGGGGCACAGTGGATCATGTGAAAGATGCTATTACCTTAATAGGGGATAGACTCAGCTGATCTGTACTAGCAATGTGGAACTGGTAGACAATCGCTAGGTGGACAATGCCTCTTATTTGGGGTGAAGATCTCAGCAACAGTAGAGTCTATTTACAGACTGAACATTGAACCCCTGTTAGGGAAAACCAGTCAGGTCTTAGGAACGATTAATGTGTTACATCTGATGCTAGTCAGTCAATGCAATGTTTTAAAAATGATTGTGCTAACAAAAATACTGTATCTATTTAGAACTATTCAATTAGAGCTTGAAGGACAGTGGTTGAAAGAGCTGGATGGTCTGAGCATCAATTTTATATGTCAGTATTTGCGGGTTAGTCAGGCTTTCAGATATATGGTTCTCCAAAGGGATCATGGAGGCTGTGCGGTGCCCTGTTTTACCTATTATTATTTGGCTTCATTACTGCAACCTATAGGAGTTCTACTCATACATAAAGATCAAACTTGCTCAAGTGGCCTGACAGATAACACCTCCCCGAATATACACAAACTGGTTCTGGGTGACGCAGCAGCTGGGTGTCTGTTAAAACAGATTGAGCCCAGTTATTATAAAAAGGTAACGTTTATGGTGATTGGAGCAGTGGTGAAAATTTAGGGCCATATGTACGAACACATTTTCCCATTGACACAGAATGGGAAAAACCCTTTGCTACATCTGGCCCTTAGTTCCAGGTTAAAAAAAGATTGAAATAAGTAAATAAAATCAATATACTCATTTGTGGCATTCCCAGCTATTTTCAGCAGTTTTTCATGATGACATTTTAGCAGGTGGGAAAAGGCAGTGATAATCTGGATGGGGGTTCTATATTTTCAGATCTACCACAGGATTATGACCTTGAAAAAGGATCATACTTTCAAAACGTACAGATTAGAAATTGTTTAATGAAACTGCTGGGTATTCAATTATCATTCAAGAAGAATATTCTGATAGACTTGTTGCTCTGCCCCAATGATAGGAATGGCCAAACCTATGTAGTTTAAACAATCAGGCAAAAGATGATCTAGACTATTAAGGGGATAAGTGGGTGGCAAAATTGATTGGGAAGTCAGGACTTCAATATTCGGGCCTCAATAGATGTTGCAATGAAAGTGCTCTTGACTGCAAGGTTGAAAGCCCAGCACTACAAAATAATTTTCAGACTGTATTATACCCCTGATTAATTGTTCAACTGGGGCAATTGGGTGGATAGTAACTGTCCTCGATGCGGGTATAGCCATGCTGATCCTTTGGATGTATCAAACTGATTCCATTAAGGGAGGGTATTGAGGCTTGGAAGTCTAAGCTGTTGAAGTAGAAGGCTTATCTTACACTGCAATTTATGCTATCTGTGGTGACTTGTTTACGTCTACAGCGGTGGCATGCCTATTAATTGCCACTGCCTGGAAGGACGTGGAGCCACCGACTATACAACAATGGTTTTCTAGGCTAGTTAATATGGATAACACTAAGAGGGCACCGTACAATTTTAAGGGGAAGAGTGCAAGGAAGCAGGGGATAATGATCTGGTCCCTTTGACCAACTGGTTGGCAAAAAATTATGGGTAAAGGGATGGACTAACTCTTGGGGTGTGAAAAATATAGGTTGCCCATTGTGCTCTATACTGCTAAGGATGCTTAGCATACCTGCTATTGTTAACAATTGTATGAAACAATCAAGAATTAATGAATTGCTCATGACATATCATCTGGCTGGATGGCAAATGCTTAAATGAATTTGTGACTCATTGTACTAAATTATAACATTGATGGATTATGCTCAAATAAAAATAATTTTAAAAGGGATGGGAATGCGGAGGGTGATTTGGAAATCTAGGAGAAAATTGCCCCCCTCCTGACAGTGGACCATGGCAACAAGCACACCCAATTGAGAGACACAAAGTTTTCATCAGAAGATGGAGGGAAAGCAAGAGTGTGAGAGTAGACTGGGCTTTTGAGGGAATCTGGTATGGAAATAATGCATATGAATGAAAAGGAACACTGCTGCACTCAATACCAAACTATCCCTCTATACTGTACTAAGAATATGCACTGTTGTAGGATAGACGGTCTAAGATAACCTGCCATGTATCTTGTATCAACATAACACTGTTTCACATTTGCTGTTGATACATTACTGTTAGACCTGTCAGCATTAGGATGGCCTTCTTCAAACATTTTGCCTTCCTCCTCCATTTTTTGCTGATCTCCTTTTGCTGGCCTAAGGACTGTGTACTTTACCACCGCTAACCAGTGCTAAAGTGCTCTATCCTTAAACAAGGTAAAACAGGCCTACACGTAATTGACACACTTAATTTACTTGTAAGTCTCTAAGATATGGTACCACATGTAACCAGGGCTGGAAAATTACATGCTACTAGTGGACAGCATTACTCATTGTGGCACCCACTAGAGTAGCACTGCAAAACATGTCTCAGTCCTGCCATTGCAGCCAGTAGTGCAGTTTTAAACTGCCATTTAAACCTGACAGAATAGACCTTTTGCCAGACCTAAACCTTCCTTTTTAATACTTTAATACTTATACGTCATCCTTAAGCTAGGCACTAGCCACAACTAGAGAAGAGTGCTCACTCCTGAAAACATGCTAACATTGGCTTATCCCTAATTTGGCATATTTAGTTTACTTTTAATTTCCCAGTAAAATAGTACTACATGTACCCATGTAAAATGTAAATTAAATGCCACATGTGTCATGCATGAATGTAGTTAAATGAAAAGCAATAAAAATGTGTTTTAAAAAAAAAGACAAGTGAGATTCCCTGAAAAGAGGCAGATAGTTGTCATATGTTGCTTATGAGTCAACATGGTGCATAGTCTTTAATTGTCCTGAGTTGTAGGAAAACAGTATGTATAATGTCGAGCACATAAAGGGACTCCAAATTGTATAATAATGTAAGAATGACATTGTATGCTTGGTTTGCACTTTCCATAGGACAATACAAAATCCTACAGAAACACATTACAGAGAACATCTCACATATAGCTAACAAAGCACAAAAAGTACCATAGTTGACTAACATATTGCTCCCAACAGAAACTTATCACGAAGAAGATCTGAACTAACATCCAGGTGACCACATAAGGCAAAGCATCTCTCAGCGAAGATACAGCTTATAGTTGGCTTTCATGTAGCTCCAAATAGCAGCTGTCACAAAGAAACAACACACTTGCACAACAGACCATATTAAACAGCCACACTCTCTTATATTTCACTTATCTCAGATGTGCCATATAGTTGGCTATCATACGTGTTAAACATTACTTGCCACCAAGTAATAACACAAATGTCCAAAACACATAAGATACCTCACACTTCCTATAGTTAATACATATCAGATATGCTATGTGTTAGGTTAACAGAGGGCTCCCAAATGCAGTTGAAACCTATATTGATAAATACAAACATCAATAAGATTACTTCACATACACTCTTCAAAAAGCAGCACTGCTGTGGATTTAGCTATCACCTTCAGCATTCAGCTGTTTTTCTGAAAACTATACACCACCCACAAACAAATGCTACTCAAGACTTTTATGGCAGAAATGCATAAGCAAATGATAGATACCTCCAAGCTACAGGCCTAGGCCCTAAAAAAACATAAACACACAACTCTTTACCTAAAAAGTCCTACCCAACTGAGAAAAAGCTAAGCATCTACCGAAACATTATCATCATAGGAGGCCTGAAACTCCAATCTGCCATAAAAGTGTCAGGCTTAGATGGGAAGCCCCAGAAGTGTACTATAGGGCCATTCTATCAGGAGAATGTGTGCTGTACAATTGTGAATAACATGAGGTAACAAACATCTGAGCTGCCTTAATTTAACATTTCTAACTTTTTGCAATGTGCTGATTTCCAATTGACACCTAGGCCCTCATTACGAGTGTGGTGGTCTTACACCAATGCGGCGGCCCGACCGCCACATTAGAACCCTGGAGGTCAGACCCCCAGCTCCGCCATGATCTTTGATCCCGGCTGCCTGGCGGTGGCAGAGATCCTAATCCGCCAGGGCATCTGTTCACTGTCATGAAAAGGCTGGCAGAGAACAGAGAACAGGTGCAGGGGGCCACAGGAGGGCCCCTGCACTGCCCATGCACTTGCCATGGGCAGTGCAGCCCCCGCTGCCCAGCACCATTGTAATGTTCACTGTCTGCCTGTGCAGCGCAACCTCCTAGTCGGAAGTTCGGCGGACGGTGAAAAGCGTCTGCCAAACTCCTAATGAGGCTCTTAATCTTAACAGCCTGCTTTTTAAGACGAGTTCAGAGACTACAGATTCAATAGTGTCAACAGATTTAATGTTGTCAATGCTGGTGCATAGGAGTACATTTGATCACTGGAATTATTTCTGAGCACCACTCGACCAAAACCTGTAAAATGTGACATTTCAAAAAGCTTTTTAAATGTACTAATGTGGTCATTCATTTAGACAGTGTTGGTGTGATTATGAGTAAATTGTTATTTTCCAAACCCTGCGTAAACCCTTTGTTTGCAAAGGGTCCGAATTCTAAGTTGAGTGTAACATATCCAATAATTATATACACGACAATATGGCGTTTGCGCGCGTCATGCAGATTTTGGTGTGCTAAGCACCCAAATCCGCATGTTATTCCCAGAAGCCTTTAATGGATGCTATGTATTGAACCCAATAAATAACGTACCCGTAGCATTGCTATTTATCAAATGCACTAAATAGCACCTACACTCGTAATCAGTCCCAGTGAGCCTTACCTACATGGACATTTTTATATATGTATCTATACCAGTGGCGTAGCGTGGGTTGTCAGCACCCGGGGCAAGGCAAGTAATTTGCGCCCCCTAACCCGGGGCAAGGCAAGTAATTTGCGCCCCCTAACCCGTGGATTTAGTCTCTTCCAAGATGTTGCGCCCGGTGCGGCCGGCCCCCCGTGCACCCCCCACGCTACGCCACTGATCTATACACACAGTTACCTGGCTCATGTACCTCCTTGGACCTGCAGCTCAAGCTTGGATGCTACTGTGTGGACATTACACATACTGAGCAATACGTGGGATTCCACTTTCATTTGTTTTATGTTCAAAAGCAAACGTGCAACCCTTATATCTCTGCATCTCAAGTCCTGTCTATAAACTCTATTTCTTTATTTTTTAGGTCAAAGTGTGGTTCCAGAACCGTCGTATGAAATGGAAGCGAGTCAAAGGTGGGCAGCAAGGCGCCGCGGCAAGGGAAAAAGAACTTGTGAACGTGAAAAAAGGAACCCTGCTCCCCTCTGAACTATCTGGCATCGGCGCAGTGGGACTCCAGCACACGGCTGACTCCCTGACACATGACGACAGCCATGACAGTGACCAGAGCTCTGATCACACACACTGATGACACACAGAGAGAGACCAGAGCCAGTCTCCCATCTCAGGAAACAAACGTCATTTACAGCAAGCCTTACAGAAACAGCATTTTTGTACGCAAAGGATTGTGGCAAAGTGTTTTTTTATTGGCCTCAATAAAAAGTCTGCCTTATTGTGCCTGCTTTCCCGATTTTTAAAAGAAGTGCTCTTTGCCATGTTTTCATAGTGTCTTAGGAGCCAAGATTCAGAAGAGAAACGAACAATAAACATTCCAAACATTTGTCATGTTGATGAATGGGGACTGGTATTTTGCTTAGGCTTGCACTGAAAAAAAGTACATTGTCTTCGACCATGAAATGGATTCGATTTTTCTGAAGCATGCAGTGCAAAGAGCACTGCCCTGGGGACAATGTATTGACTCTGTATATAGATATCTTGCTGAATTTGCCTATATTTGCTACTTTGCATTGCAATTAACACTTGACATGGAAAAAGTTACTCTGAATTAAAGATTTTTTTGCCTTTCAACATATTTGTTTTTACCAAACGTTTTAGCAGTACCGACAAATCGGTTATATTCATTAGGTGACGTCCATGTAATAACACATACTTCTCATTTGTACTATCTAAAAATAATTAGCAATACAAAGACTTAAAAACAAAATGAAATCAGAATGTTAACAAGGACTTTCTCCAAATCTCGGTGTTTTACCAATAGTGAACCTGAAATCATTCTATTATTCTGCAAGGTCTACTCACATGACACCCTTTTTACAGCATTGCTCATTTCTAGACACAGATTTGCACTGGCAGTCATGAATGAGGATGAAAGGTGGGTTTAATTCACACCAGTGCTGCTGCGCAGCTTATGTTTTTTTCTTTCATCAGGACAGGAGCTCAAGTGTACAGATAACTCTGGGTCCCTGTAGGTCAATTTTTGTGAAATCTTTTTTATGATGCAACATCATTTCAAATCATATGCGGTGGGACTGATTCTCAATGGCCGGACCTTAAATAAGTAAGGTAAGGTAGAACGTAAGTTAATGACAAAGTCTTTCATACCTACTTTGAATGAGTACAAACTGCAGAACACTCCTTCACTCTTGTGCGAGTATTTTGTCTGACATCTTGCATATGAGGCCTGCATGTACCTTAGAATGCATTCCCATCACAGACCACGAGGGGCACTAAAGAGCACTGCATCTCCACCTTCATTCATAACAACCATAGCCACACTACACACAACATGAACCCATTCCTAAAAAGAGGGGGTTTCTGTTTGTAGTTCTTCCCAGCACCTCATAAAGTTTCTACTGGGAGAGAAGCCTCTCCCAGTAGATCTTCAAGGTCTAGAGCTATAAACATAGGTCACAGGAACAAAAAGGACAGTCTAATTTTCATCAATTCCATCCCCAAGTCATGACTAAGGACCTGATTTAGGGCCTGATTATGACCTTGGCAGAGAGGATTACTCCATCACAAACGTGACGGGTATCCCGCCCGCCGTATTAAAGTTCCATATATATTATGGACCTTGTAATACAGAGTGCGGGATATTCGTCATGTTTGTGACGGAGAAATCCCCTTCGTCAGGGTCGTATTCAGGTCCATAATTACTAGCACTAAGGATACTCTGTCACAACAGGGACGGCGTATCCTTACTGCCAAGAATGCAGTCTAGCCATCAAATTTAGATGCAGGCAGAACTTCGGTTTAATCATGGCGAGACTACTCTGTCTCCGCCGTGAACAAAACTGTCAAACGACCCTGTAGTGTAAGGGCCTTCGGAGGCATACCTGTAATTCCCTCTATCAGATTTAGATGGGCAGAATTAGAGGTTTGTTTTCACTGCCAGCACCACTAGGAAACCATGAGGGCAGAGTCAGTGGGCAAGGGGCGGGGTCAAAGGTGTGGCTAAAACAATAAAATATTCTGTAATTTCTTTTGGTCTTTCACCGGCAGGTAGCTACATTTAAAATAACATCCAGCTTAAATGAAAAATAAATAGAAAAAAGTTGCTGCTCATTGGGAATCTCCCTATAGTACGTTAGGAAACCTCTATTAGTTAATGCACTGCCGAGGTCTGTGTGTAAGCAGGGAACCAGTCTTGGTTGCTGCAGTGGAGAAAATTGACTTGTGTATTTTTACTACTACGAGGTCACAGGCTGACAGAAAAACTCTGAATATGTATTTCATTATTTTAGACTAGCATTACACACAGTATGATAGGCCGCTACAAAATGTGTGAAGTGTTGAAGATAAAATGGTTCTTCCAAAATATAGGTTTTAGGAATACCCAGAGTGTACGCAGTGCAATTTGTTTACATTACTGTCCCTTCAACACCTCCTGGTGTAGAAAGTAGTATATAAATACATTTACATTTGAAAGCACACACTTTACAGTTCAGTTGATAACCCTTTGTACTACCACTCAAAAATAATAAATCTTTGTCATCACAAAGCTTCGAGTGATTAGGTCAATTAAAGCCAGAACCGACTCTTTACATTTGCAGATAAACTCGTAACTCACACTTGCATTTCTTTCAGGCAGGCAGGCACCCTGGCAGGAAGGCTTCTTTAGCTGTCTGCTTGGCTTTGATTTCACTGCACCGAAGACTCACTGAATGACATTTTGGTGGGGACATTTAAACTGTTGGAATTAACCGTCTCGGGCCATTATCCTTTTACAAAAAGCAGGGGAGCGGTGTTTCATAAATCATAAAAGTATGGGCACAGCGTGCCCCTCCGATCCCGCCCACTTGACCACTGTAAGGGACATGCTCCCTTTGCCATGGAAGCGGACTCCCTTAGCGAGGGGAGCATTTTCTTTTGTATTTTCAAAAAGAAAATCCTGTTTCAGGATTTTCTTGTTGAAACTCATCATGTTGACGGACCCGTATATCAAACTTAAAAAAGCATTGACAGCAACTACTGTGAACGCGGTTCCTGCCAATGCTTGAAGAAATGACCGCCTGTTTGGCAGCCATTTCTCAATTTGGCCAGTTGCACCTCCATCATGGTGATGGAGTTATTTAATCCGTCTCCTTGATGGAGAAACAGGCGGTCCGCCAACATCAAAATCATGCCCTAAGTTTTTCTTAGCAAGTCCAGTGTTTATGCAGAATTACTGAGGCTCTGATGTCCTCAGGTTGACATTCCAAGAGAAAAGGGCGTGGACTGCACAGACGTACACTGGCCTCAGCACATATGAGAACTAAACGAAGAAAAAAATAGAGGGCCGGAGAAGAGATGGAGGTAAGAAAATGCAAATGTCAACATCTACAAAGATGTAGCATTGTGGATATTGACAGTTTTCAAATCCATTTCTGTGTTCATCTATAGATCTGACTCACACATGAATCATTCAGGCTCGTAGGACAGGTGTAAGTGGTATGGAACGAAGTTAGAAATTTATCAAATTGTTCAATTTTCGGGCCGGTGTTGATTATGTATAGCAGAATTACTGTTATTGCAAAGTATCGACATTAATTTTTACAAATAAATTAGATAATTGCACGATTTTACAAACTCAAAAAATTTGTATTTTCGAAATTAAAAACACTATACTGGTATAGATGGTAGGAACACTTATGCTAATCATCCAATTATCTTGGTACCACTGGTTTAGATATGTAAATTATACCAATTGCTCATTCAAAAGTAAGCCAGGAGCGTTTGTGTTATGTTCAAACACTTGGAACTAATTATCATGCTCACTCATGAATTACGTCTTTCATAATGTAATTCTTTTTATAAACTGGTCATAATGTGCATATTCTGACAGCTGACTTACAATACGAAAATAAGTAGAGGAAAATACGTCTTTAAATTATGGATGGCAGTACAGTAGTGACTCGATATTCCAGTTACCAATTATCAATTGGCATTTTATGTTTGTGCTCGTAAGAACTAAAGCCCAGCTACTTATTTTGTTTGTTGGCCTATTTCATGCTTTCTAAAAGCTGGGTAGGAAAATGATCTGAAAAGGATGCGTTAGCGAAATAAAATTACATCCGTTGAAGTTTGGCAAAGTTAGCCAACTCTTCGCGAAGTGGCAAAGTTTGTTAGCACAGCACAACTTCGCATGCTTTTGTGCTGTTTTTGTTCCACAGCATATACATTTTGCAGGCTATGTCCTTTTTAATTGGTAAAACATTTTCTAGCTTTATGAAGTCGAAGTTGCTGAAGTCTTTGCACATACAAAAACACAAACATACGCGCGCGCACACACATACACTTACACACAAAAACATATTTTCATATAACCATATTATAGAGATGACTCAAAACATTCAGGTCCCAATTCACAAAATTTATTTTGTAGTGAATTATTAGTAGTACCACAGTAGTATTATTTGCTTACTGCAAAATGCAGTGGATGTCTCCATCTCAACCTCTCTTATCTTTTCTATGGGAAGTGCACCAGACATGTAAGTTTACTACTTCGTACTGAAGGTTGGAGAGGCAGAAGGAGTAGCAGTAAAACAGAGCATACAACAAAATGGATGGGGTGTATGGTAAGGTTCGAAAGGCTTTAAGTAGGAACATGTTACAACACCCCACCCCCATGCACACAATACAGTAAGCATGCTGCTGTTTTCAAACTACACTTGTAAAGTTACTACAGATGTAAAGGTGACCTATACTCGGATCAGTCAAGCATGATCACTCAAAGGTACTGCAACGCACTGTGATAGAAAACAATGGAGTCAGGTGTTTAAAATAACACCAGGAAATAATGTTGCTGCAGGTGAGACAAGGCAAATGATGTGAATATCTAAAATGATGTAACATTGTGGATATTGGCAGTTTTCAATGCCTTTCATACATGCAACCACAGATCTGAGTCACACCTGAATCACTCAAGCTGATAGGACAGGTGTAAGTGGTGCAGAAATATTTGAGAAATTTACAAAAATATCCAGTTTCCAAATTTCCAGGGGGTTTGTGAATGTACAGGGCAGAATCAGTTTTATTGCAAAGCACCAAAATTAATTTTACAAGTAAATTGCGTAATTGCTATGTGTTACAAACTCCAAGCGTTTGCGAATTCGAAAAATTATAAAGACATAGGCGGTCATTACAACATTGGCGGTAAAAGCCGCTTACCGCCGTGCAGAAGACCGCCAACACACCGCCGCGGCTGCGGAATTCCGCCACAGCTATTATGACCCACATTTCGGAATCCGCCAAAATTCAGACACCCACACAAGTCCACCACACCAAAGGTCAGTGATAAACTGGCGAAAACAAAACCGACACCGTCACGCCAACAGAAATATGCCCACACTATCACGACACATGAATCCACGCGGCTGTCTTTCAACCGCGGTATTCCATTGGTGGTACACACCGCCGCGCTCAAAATACACACACATTTACAAAACACAGCCACATTGGACAATTCAAAATACACACACCTGATACACATACACACACCACTCGCACACACCCAATACAATATAAAACACGCACTCACATCACCCATAAACCCCCACGACAAAAAATTCCGAAAGAAGGCCAGAGAGAGAGCACCAGCAAGAACAACAGCATCTACAGGCACACAACACCATCAACCACAGACCTTCCACGCACCTCACACAACACACCACTACATATCACCCCACATATCACCACACACTCCACCACACACATCACCTACACCACCCCATGGCATGGCAAAGACAACCCAGGTTCTCGGAGGAGGAGCTCAGGGTCATGGTGGAGGAAATCATCCGGGTAGAGCCACAGCTATTCGGAGCACAGGTGCAGCACACCTCCATTGCAAGGAAGATGGAGCTATGGCGAAGAATAGTGGACAGGGTCAACGCAGTGGGACAGCACCCAAGAAATCGGGAGGACATCAGGAAGCGGTGGAACGACCTAAGGGGGAAGGTGCGTTCCGTGGTCTCAAGACACCACCTGGCTGTTCAGCGGACTGACGGCGGACCCACACCTCCTCCCCCACAACTGACAACATGGGAGGAACAGGTCTTGGAGATTCTGCATCCTGAGGGCCTCGCAGGAGTAGGTGGAGGAATGGACTCTGGTAAGTCAAATCTTAACTATTACAACCCCCACCCTACTTGCATGCTATCACATACCCCCACCCTCACCCTCACCCCTAGCACCCCAACTCCTCACATATGTCCCAACATCACAAACCACCCATCCCAACACCAAGCCCTGCATGCAACAACAAAGCATGGACACCCATCACTAAAGTAGAATGGGGATCCACCTGTCATATGGAGGCACCTGAACCTGGCCTTCAGGAGGCCGAAGGTCCGCTCGATCACCCTCCTAGTTCGCCCATGGGCCTCATTGTAGCGTTCCTCTGACCTTGTCCTGGGATTCCTCACTGGGGTCAGTAGCCATGACAGGTTGGGGTAACCAGAGTCACCTGCAAATGGTGAGGGACAACTGTTAGACATGCACTAACCTGGAGGGATATCCCCAGACAACCATTCCCACTGACTTGCTTCCAGGTGCTCACCTAATAGCCACACACGGTGCCTCTGGAGTTGACCCATCACATAAGGGATGCTGCTATTCCGCAGGATGTAGGCGTCATGCACTGAGCCAGGGAACTTGGCATTCACATGGGAGATGTACTGGTCTGTCAAACATACCATCTGAACATTCATTGAATGATAACTCTTCCGGTTTCTGTACACCTGTTCGCTCCTGTGGGGGGGTACCAAAGCCACATGTGTCCCATCAATGGCACCTATGATGTTTGGGATGTGAGCCAGGGCATAGAAATCCTCTTTCACTGTAGGCAAATCCTCCACCTGAGGAAAAAGGATGGAGCTCCGCATGTGTTTCAGAAGGGCAGACAACACTCTAGACAATACGTTGGAAAACATAGGCAGGGACATCCCTGATGCCATGGCCACTGTTGTTTGAAATGACCCACTTGCAAGGAAATGGAGCACTGACAGCACCTGCACTTGAGGGGGGATTCCTGTGGGATGGCGGATTGCTGACATCAGGTCTGGCTCCAACTGGGTACACAGTTCCTGGATTGTGGCACGGTCAAGCCTGTATGTGATAATCAAATGTCGCTCCTCCATTGTCGACAGGTCCACCAACGGTCGGTACACCGGAGGATGCCGCCATCTCCTCACATGTCCCAGCGGACGGTGCCTATGAAGGACAACAGCGACCACAGAGTCAAACAACTCAGAGGTACGTACCCACAGTTTACACAGAACACCTATCATACACAAAATGTGGCTTGTATGTGTGTTGAGTCTAGGCCTAGGTATGAGTGACGCAGTTGGAAATGAAGCCATGTGGGCCACTGAAATGGCGGCTGCCTGACCTGTAAAGTGGGACAATGGGATGTGAGGTAACTGCGCTGGCGTTGTACACCGTCGAGGTAGGCGATCGAAGACCGCGGCGCAATGCTGCATTGGTTAACATTGGACCCTATGGGTCCCAGGAGCCACTGGCGATGTACGCCGGCGGTGACGGTACGCACCGCCGCGGACGTGACCGCCATTTTCTATCACTTCAATCACTCGATACCTGATCTTCAACAAGAGAGGACCTACACTGCAAGTGCTGCTGTGACCTCGGTCTGGAAGAGACAATGGCTCGAGTGTCTGGGGAAAGGGCCCCTGCCTTCACATCGGAGGAGTTGGAGAAACTCGTGGATGGGGTCCTCCCCCAGTACAGGCTACTCTACGGTCCTCCAGACAAACAGATAAGTACACAGGGAGCATGTTGTAAGGGCTATGCCTGTGTGGAGAGGGCTGGATGTAAGAAGGAAGGGGGGAGAGTGCTGCATGCATGAAAGACGGTGAATGCATGTGCCACATGGCAAGGGTAGGGATGGGGGCCAATCACGTCAACGGTGCAGTTGGTAATAACTTCTTTTTTTCCCCTGTGCATTTCATGTAGGTCAGCGCCCACCAGAAGAAAGATATTTGGCGTGCCATCGCCAAGGACGTCCGGATCCTGGGGGTCTACCACAGACGGAGCACCCACTGCCGGAAAAGATGGGAGGACATTCGCCGCTGGAGCAAGAAGACGGCGGAGGCTCCACTGGGGATGGCCTCCCAACGTGGGAGGGGTGCCCGTCGCACCATGACCCCCCTGATGTTCAGAATCCTGGCGGTGGCCTACCAGGAGTTGGATGGGCGCTTGAGGGCATCACAGCAGCCACAAGGGGGTGAGTACACTCTCATTCTTCTGACTTTGCGCGCAGTGGAGGTGTCTGGGTGGGGGAGGTGGGCTGTGGGTTTCCCTAGGCCAGGGCGAGTTCCGTAGGCAAGGCCCCTCCGTAAGGCAGGCCATGTGGCACTCCAGCCCACCTCTTTAGAGTGCCAAGTACAGCTAGTCATGCCTCTGTGTCATCCATGTGTGCAGATGTCGTCCATAGCCTTGTAGGCCATTTCCCAGAAATTGAACAGTGGAGCCCAAGAGTGCGGCGTAGTGCAGGGGGTTTCTGTGTCTGTCGTGTCTGCCAACGGTAGTGGTAATGCATGCACTGAACATGTCTTTCTTCTGTCTCCCCCCCCCTTTTTGTGGTCTCCCTGTTCTTGTGTGCATTAGCATCATCAGGCGGAGGAGCAGTGGCACCGGAGCATGAGGGAGCTGCATCCCACATGGCCCTGGAGGGCGACACTACGGAGTCTGAGTTCACCAATGGGACGGAGGGCGAGGGGAGCTCCACGGCGGGGACAGGAGCTGACACCAGCGACACAGACTCGTCCTCTGATGGGAGCTCCCTTGTGGTGGCGGCAACATCTGTGCCCCCCACATCTACAGGTACAGCCGCCAAACCCCCCCCTACCAGCACCGCCCTCCCAGCAGCCTCTCAGCCTTTGCCCTGTGCCCGTTCACCCAGGAGGGTGGGCATCACCTTCGCCCCAGGCACCTCAGGCCCTGCCCCAGTCATCCCTGCTGCCCTCAGTGAGGAGGCCATTGACCTCCTCAGGTCCCTCACTGTTGGGCAGTCTACCATTTTGAATGCCATCCAGGGTGTAGCGAGGCAGTTGCAACAATCCAATGCATTCCTGGAGGGCATTCATTCTGGTCAGACGGCCCTTCACCGAGCTTTTCAGACTCTGGCCTCAGCACTGATGGCAGCCATTGTCCCCGTCTCTAGCCTCTCCCCTCCAACTTCCTCAACCCCGACCCAATCCCCTGTACCTCAGCCTATCCCAAGCACACCTACAGACCAACATGCACACACCTCAACACCCAAGGGAAGCTCAGGCAAACATAAGCACCACACATCCCACAGGCACTCACGCAAGCATCACACACATGCAGACACACCAACATCCACTGCCTCCACTGTGTCCCCCTCCTCCTCGTCTCCCTCCTCCCTCCCAGTCTCGTCTACACTCACACCTGCATGCACTACCTCTACAGCCACTACGTCCCTCTCCAGCACACCCACCAACATACCCCGCTCACATGCAGTCACCACCCCCACTACCATTCACACGTCCCCTGTGTCCTCTCCCAATGCGTCTGTGACGCACCCTCCCAAGATACACAAACGCAGGCACACACCCACCCAACAGTCATCCACCTCACGACAGCCTCCAGCGCATGCACCTTCACCCAAAGTCACCAAACGTACACCTCCTACAGCCACCACCTCTTCCTCCACTCCCAAACCCCCTCCAGCTACCCGTCCCAGTGCGTCCCAAAAACTTTTCCTGTCCAACCTTGACCTCTTTCCCACACCTCCCCCACCCCGTCCGTCTCATAGATCCCGAACTAGCACCTCAGCCACAACATCTCCGGGACCAGTGGTGCCTGTAGTCACCGGAATGTGGAGTGCACCGGCCACCAGGGCAGCCAGTGTGGCATGGAGCCACAGCACAGACAGTCCCCCACCTGTGAAGCATCAGAGGTTGGCCAGTGCCCGGCGGGAGAGGGGGAAGACTCCAGCCACCAAAGCCGCTCCCAGGGGTCCCGTTGGGAGTGTGGAGTCAGCTGTGACACCTTCCAAGGTGGGGAAGGGCCACAAGAAACCCGGCAAGTCTGGGAAGAGCAGCACGGCGGAGAAGACCACCATCATCCCCGCTGCCCAGGAGGCCACCGCCAGCACCAGCCCAGCTGCCCAGGAGGCCAGCACCAGCCCAGCTGCCCAGGATGCCACCGCCAGCACCAGCCCAGCTGCCCAGGAGGCCACCGCCAGCAAAAGGCCCGCTGGGCCATGAAGGACTGCCAGCAAAATGCCCGTTGGGCCATGAAGGACCACCAGCGCCAGCCCCGCTGGGCCATGAAGGACCGCCAGCAGCTGAGATCCTGCAATGGAGTCTGCCATCTGAAGCACCGCTGAACAGGGCACCGCCATCTGAAGCACTGCTGAACAGGGCACCGCCATCTCAAGCATCGCTGAACAGGGCACCGTCATCTCAAGCACCGCTGAACAGGGCACCGCCATCTGAAGCACCGCTGCACAGGGCACCGCCATCTCAAGCATCGCTGAACAGGGCACCGCCATCTCAAGCACCGCTGAACAGGACACCGCCATCTCAAGCACCGCTGAACAGGGCACCGCCATCTCAAGCACCGCTAGCCCATGAGCGGCAGGGGCACTGACGCGCCTGAGTCCGTCACGGGGTGAATGATGCACTCTGGGCACCATGCCCCCTCCAGAACCAGTGGAGACTGTCATCTGAAGCACCGCTGAACAGGGCACCGCCATCTGAAGCACCGCTGAACAGGGCACCGCCATCTCAAGCACTGCTGAACAGGACACCGCCATCTCAAGCATCGCTGAACAGGGCACCGCCATCTCAAGCACCGCTGAACAGGGCACTGCCATCTGAAGCACCGCTGCACAGGGCACCGCCATCTCAAGCATCGCTGAACAGGGCACCGCCATCTCAAGCACCGCTGAACAGGGCACCGCCATCTCAAGCACCGCTGAACAGGGCACCGCCATCTCAAGCACCGCTGAACAGGGCACCGCCATCTCAAGCACCGCTAGCCCATGAGCGGCAGGGGCACTGACGCAACTGAGTCCGTCACGGGGTGAATGATGCACTCTGGGCACCATACCCCCTCCAGAACCAGTGGAGACTGTCATCCACTACCTCTGTCCTTAACAGGATGAAGCACTCTGGGCACCATGCCCCCTCCAGAACCAGTGGAGACTGTCATCCACCACCTCTGTCCTTAACAGGATGAAGGACTCTGGGTACCATGCCCCCTCCAGAAGCAGTGGAGACTGTCATCCACTACCTCTGTCCTTAACAGGATGAAGCACTCTGGGCACCATGACCCCTCCAGAACCAGTGGAGACTGCCATCCACTTGTGAGACTGTGGCTTTGCACTCCCCAGGATTGAACAGTGGGCAGACCACCCACTGTATAGACTTGAGAGACTGTGGCTTTGCACTCCTCAGGATATGGCAGTGGGCAACCCACCCACTGTAGAGACTTGAGCGACTGTGGCTTTGCACTCCTCAGGATTGAACAGTGGGCAGACCACCCACTGTAGAGACTTGTGAGACTGTGGATTTGCACTCCCCAGGATTGAACAGTGGGCAGACAACCCACTGTAGAGACTTGTGAGACTGTGGCTTTGCACTCCCCAGGATTGAACAGTGGGCAGACCACCCACTGTAGAGACTTGAGAGACTGTGGCTTTGCACTCCCCAGGATTAAACAGTGGGCATGTGGCCCCCTCGTGGATTTGGCGTTGTGCACTCAAGTGGCTTAGGTGCCCCCCCTTTCCCTCACCCTGAGGTGCCTGTTTTATTGGTATCTGATGCCCCTGCATTGTTCTCTCCGTCATTGTCATAGTAGTGTGGGCGGTACATTGTCTCCCGCCTGTCTGTTGGTGGTTTGTTTGTACCGCCGTGGCGGTCGGAGTGTTAAAGTGGCTGTCTTTGTTGGCGGTTTCCACCACGGTCGTAATTGCAATTTTTTTACCGCCACTTTAACACCGTCCGCCAGGGTTGTAATGACCACCCTAGTGCCAGATTTAAGAAAAGTGGTGCTACATTTTCTTGCGGCCCCTTGCGCCCCCCCCCTTCCGCCACCATGTGTGCGCCATATTTAATATACAGCGCACCATGGCACAGTGTAGGGGGCAATACTGTCAGAATTTCTGATGCTATTGATGTACTGTTCAGCACCCTGAACAGTACATAGGGGCCCATTGAAACAATAGCATTCCCCCTTTTAACGCCTGCTCTGAGCAGGCATTAAAAATGCTACAAAGAAATGATGCAAATAAATCTTTTAGGTTTCTTTGTGCCATTTTTTCGGTCCCCTCAACCGGGGAATGCCTTCCTTGCATACATTATCCCTGGTGCAGGCATAATGCGGCAGAAGGGGTTACAAAGTGGCATAATGCATGCATTGCACCACTTTGTAAATTTGGCACAGAGATTTTGGCCTTGTTGGGCCACAATAGAGTAAAAAAATGATGCTAATGTGGGGCAAGGAGACGCTAGGGGCTCTAAAATATGCCCCATAGCTGGAAGGAGCATGTATGCTAATCAACAAATTAACTTAATATCACTCGCTTAGATATGTAAACTGTACCAGTTACACATTACAAAAGCAAGTCAGATACAGTTGTGGTATAGCCAGACACTAGGAACTAATTGCTACGCCCACGCACATATTATGTTTCTCATAATTTGAATATACATTTTGGAGAACTGGCCCCAGTGTCCATATTCTGACAGCTGACTGACAATACAAAATTGTAGCAAGGAAAGTATATCTTGTAGTCCTCCAAATGATGGCCCGCAGTCCAACTGTGAATCAATATGTCAGTTCTAAGTTAGCAATTGGCATCTAGGGCCATATTTATACTTTTTGACACAAAACTGCGCTAACGCAGTTTTGCGTCAAACAATTTAACGTGGGCTAACCCAATTCCAACGCGCAAGCCGGGCGTCATATTTATGGAATGACGCTAGCCGGCGCCGCTGCCTGGAGAGCGTCCAAAAAAATGACGCGAACCGGGCAGTGCTGGCGTAGGGAATAATGGGGCTTGTGCGTCAAAAAATGGTGCAAGTCAAGTTAGAGTCAAAAAATTTGACGCTAACCTGACTCGCGTCATTTTATGATGCACAACCACCATGGAAATGACTCCTGTCTTAGCAAAGACAGGAGTCATGCCCCACTGCCAAATGCCCATGCCCAGGGGACTTCTGTCCCCTGGGCATGGCCATTGGGCACATTGGCATGTAGGGGTGCCCAAGTTAGGCCCCCCTATGCCACTTGAAAAAAATAATAATAATACTTACCTCTACTTACCTGTACTTACCTGAGATGGGTCCCCCATCCATGGGTGTCCTCCAGGGGTGGGCGAGGGTGGCAGGGGGTGTCCCTGGGGGCGTGGGAGGGCACCTCTGGGCTCCTTCCGAGCCCACAGATCCCTTAACGCCTGCCCTGACCAGGCGTTAAAAAATGACGCAAATGCGGCTGCACGTCATTTTTTAAGGCCAGCCCCCTCCTGTGCGTCATTTTTGCACGGGAGTTTAAATAAGGCGCAAAGGCCTTAGAGTAATTTTTAGCTTGGAAACGCCTACCCTGCATCTCATTAACGCAAGGTAGGTGTCCACGCAAAAAATTGACGGGTCTAGCGTCAAAGTATAAATATGGAGTTAGCTTTGCATCGGATTTGCGTAAAAAAAAACGACGCAAATCCAGCGCAAACAGAGTATAAATATGCCCCTAAATGCCTGTGCACGGGCATATGACAGAACCAAGCATGCCATTACCACGCATCCTTTACCAACCAATGCCTTAACTTTACCACACATATGTCTTTATCAGACGTACCTTTAAAACAAAATTGCAAATAAATACCAGATAAGTGAAAACCCTTCATAGTACACATATATATATATTATATATATATATATATATATATATATATATATATATATATATATATATATATATTTACACACACACACACATATATATATATAATAATTTATGCAGCACTCTAACCATGAAAGGGATTTGTTTTGATATATATATATATATATATATGCACACTGAAAAAAACAAAGGTTACAGGGACGTTATAGTTAGGAAATAGAATTTGAAAAAACATAGAAATTCACTTAAACAACCCAAAGGTTACAGGGACGTTATAGTTAGGCTTATATTTGTAAACATACAAAACCATAGAAATTCAGCTGTTATAGTTAGAGTTGTCTCAAGTATATATAACTTGTGCCCTAAGGTAACTATACCTAGCACCTCCTGTAATACCCAGTCAGGGCACGAAAGACCCTGACCTGAGTCTGGGTTTTAGAAGCCTCCCAATCTAGGATAGTCTGGATCTTGGGCTGCAGAGGCTGTAAATGTCCTCCACCAACATCGTGGCCCAGGTTCACTACTGAACTCTGCCCTATCTGGCACTTGCTTGCCTTGATAGCCAGGCACTTTCTTCAGGTGGGCCAGGTGATTCTCCCAGGTGGAACTGAATACAGCTATATCATCCAGATAAGCCGTACCGAAAGATTCCAAGCATGACAAGCCGTTGGAAATTGCAGGAGCATTTTTCAGGCCGAAGAGCATCACTTTGAACTGAAAGTGGCCCTCTGGAGTGGAAAATGCTGACCTCTCCTTAGCTCCTGGACTTAAGGCAATCAGCCAGTATCCTGAGGCCAGGTCAAATGTACTCAGGAACCTGTCAATGAGCTCATCAGCTCTAGGTCTGGGGTGAGCATCAGTTTTGGTGACTGCATTTAGACCTCTGTAGTCTATACAAAACCTTAGCTCTTGTTTCCCACCTTGGGGTTTAGGTTTGGGTACCAGTACCACTGGACTGTCCCAAGGACTATCAGAGGGCTCAATTATCTTTAAATCCAACATCCTAGCCACTTCAGCTGTGATGTTGGCCTTGACCTGATCAGACAACCTGTACAACTTATTCTTGACAGATAAGCTGTCACCAGTGTCAATGTCATGGACACACCAATTGGTGAGTCAATGGGTCAGAAAGAACAGACCAGCAAACTGCTCCAAAACGTGTCTGTAGTCTTTCTGCTGCTGGGCTGACAATTTGGGAGAGTGTACCATTCCCTCCACGAATCCAACTTGTACATTAGTGGATAAGAAGTCTGCCAAAGGTTCACTCTCCTCCTTTCCCTCATCAGTGACCATAAGCATGGTCATGTCTGCCCTGCCCTGGAGGGGTTTTAGTCTGTTCACATGCTGGATCCTATGAGGACTCCGGGGTGTCCCAAGGTCCACCAGGTAGGTGATCTCACCCTTCTTTTCCAAAATTAGATACGGCCCAGTCCATTTGACCTGTAGTGTCCTGGCAGCCAAAGGCTATAAAACCCACACTAGCTGACCTGGGTGATACTTAGGCATGGTAGCATTCCGGTCATGCCAGAGCTCCATGAGCTCTTGGCTGGCCTCCAGGTTGCTGCTTGCCTTCTTCAAGTACTCAGCCATACGTGACCGCAGGCCCGGCATATAATCCAGCACATTCTGTTTGGACTCTTTGAAAGGCTTCTCCCAAGACTCTCTTTCCAAACACAATGGGCCTCTAACAGGGTGTCCAAACAGTAACTCAAAGGTGCTGAATCCAACTCCCTTTTGTGGCACCTCCCTGTATGCCAACAGGAGGCATGGGAGGAGAACATTCCATCTCCTCCTGAGTTTGTCAGACAAACCCATTATCATGCCCTTCAGGGTCTTGTTAAATCTCGCCACCACACCATTGGTCTGGGCATGATAAGGGGTGGTGAACTTATGGGTAACACCACACTCATCTCACATCGCTTTCAGATAGGATGACATAAAGTTTGTGCCCCTATCTGATACCACCTCCTTTGGGAATCCCACTCAGGTGAACATACCAATTAGGTCCCTAGCCACTGTAGGAGCAGTGACTTCTCCTTAGGGGTATTGCCTCTGTGTACCTGGTGGCATGGTCCACAACCACCAAAATGTACCTTTTACCTGAGGCAGTTGTTGGGTATAGGGGACCAACAATGTCAATCCCCACCCTCTCAAATAGAGTCCCAACCACTGGTAGTGGTATCAAAGGAGCCTTTGGCTTGCCCCCTGCCTTGCCACTAGCCTGGCAGGTGACACAGGAGCTGCAAAACGCCTTGACATTTTCTGACATATGGGGCCAATAGAAATAGTTGACCAGCCTTTTTCAGGTCTTGGTCTGCCCCAAATGTCCAGCTAAGGGAATGTCATGGCTTAATGTTAGGAGGAATTCTCTATACTTCTGGGGGGCCACCACTCTCCTGGTTGCCCCTGGTTTGGGGTCTCTTGGCTCAGTGTAGAGAACTCCATCCTCTCAATATACCTAGTGGGACCCACTAACATCCCCTTGTTCTTGCCTGGAGGCAGTCTGACTCAGGCCCTCAAGAGTGGAACACTCTCTTTGTCCATGGCACAACTCTTCTCTGGTAGGTTTACCTGCAGGGGAAGGGTCTCTCCCTCAGAGGTCAGATCCTCCACCTAAGGATTGGATTCCTCCTGAACCTCTGTACTTGGTGGGGCTGGCAAGCCAGACCCAGTGCCCTTTCTCTTGTTCTTGGGCTGTGGCCCATTGTTCCATGCTCTAAGTGTCCAGCATTTCTGTGTTGTGCTGCCTGTGACCTGGTCACAACACACACCCATTCAGATAGGTCCAGCATCTGTGCATAGACCCTTCTTTCCACCTCTGACCACTCAGATGCTTCCAGATCATTTCCCAGCAGACACTCTACTGGGAAGGCAGGAGCTACTGTTTTTTTTAGGGCCAGTCATACCTCCCCATTCCAGGCTCACCATGGCCATGGGATGTAGTTTGGTTCTACTGTCTCCATATGTCACTTGGTGGAATACACCAGGTAAGACCTGCTCTGGAGAAACCAGTTTTTCTGTGACCATAGTCACACTGGCTCCTGTATCTCTCAGAGCCTCCACCTCAGTCCCATTGAATTTAGTTCTCTGCCCATACCTCTCAATGCTGGGAGGTAAAGTGGCCATCGATGCAATGACCACCCCACCCACATGACCTCTGTGTGCCTTGCTCCCAACTCTGGGCCAACTTCCACCCCCACACCTGCACTAGCAATCCCATGGAACTGCCCACCAGTGGGGGGGGGCTCTTGGAGGCCTCCTGGAGCAGACAGCATCCCCTCTTTTGTGTCCAGGCTGGTGACACACAAAAGACTTTGCCTCAGCAAGCTTCTGAAACTTTCCTGCCTTAACAGAATCATAATGCTTCCCCTGGTCTGCCTCCCGCTTAGAAGCGGCATGGCTCAGGGCTCCCCCACCCTGAGAAGGTTTTGAGGACTCTTGTGAGGACTTCTTGGACTTTTAACCATCTTTCCCTTGGTTCTTACCCTATGAAGAACCATTTCCTACCTTTTTCTGATCACCCCCAGGGGGTTTCTAGTTAGCTCTGGTTCTCAACCAGTCATCTCCTGCCTCCCCCAGCTTTCTGGGGTCAGTCAACTTAGAGTCAACTAGATACTGGTTTTGCTTCTCTTGGGCACAATTAGGGCCATATTTATACTTTTCGACGCACAACTGCGCCAACGCAGTTGTGCGTCAAAAAATCTAACGCTGGCTAACGCCATTCTGAAGCGCCATGCGGGTGCCGTATTTATTCAATGACGTTAGCCGGCGTTAGCCGGCGGAGCTGCCTGGTGTGCGTGACAAAAAAATGACGTACACCAGGCAGCGTCGGCGTAGGGGAATATGGAGCTTGGGGCCAAAAAATGGGGCAAGTCAGGCTGAGGCAAAATTTTCACCTCAACCCGATTTGCGCCATTTTTTTAAACTCCCAACCCCCATTGAAATGACTCCTGTCTTAGCAAAGACAGGAGTCATGCCCCCTTGCCCAATGGCCATACCCAGGGGACTTCTGTCCCCTGGGCATGGTCATTGGGCATAGTGGCATGTAGGGGGGCACAAATCAGGCCCCCCTATGCCACAAAAAAAAACTACAAAATTACTTACCTGAACTTACCTTATGTTCCCTGGGATGGGTCCCTCCATCCTTAGGCATCCTCCTGGGGTGGGCAAGGGTGACAGGGGGGGTCCCTGGGGGCATGGGAGGGCACCTCTGGGCTCCTTCCGAGCCCACAGGTCCCTTAACGCCTGCCCTGACCAGGCGCTAAAAAACGACGCAAAAGCGGCTGGACGTCATTTTTTTTGACCCGCCCACTCCCGGGTGTGATTTTTGCCTGGGAGTGTAAATACGGCGCACATGCCTCGGAGTCAATTTTTTAGACGGGAACGCCTACCTTGCATATCATTAACGCAAAGTAGGTGTCCACGCTAAAAAGTGACGCAAACTCCATGGACTTTGGCGCTAGACGCATCTAACGCCAGAGTATAAATATGGAGTTAGTTTTGCGTCAAATTTGCGTACAAAAAAACGACGCAAATCCGGTGCAAACGGAGTATAAATATGCCCCTTAGTTAGAAGGTGCTCCCTCATAATCAAACTGTAAAGCCCTCCCTCTAGTGCCTTAACTGAGATGTCCACAAAATCAACTCAGGACTGGGTAGCTGTCTTCTGGGTGTCCCTAAACGTGACCTGTACTGCTTTGGGATCAGATCAAACTTCTTATTTAAGCACCTCTTCAAACTAGGGTATGAGTCTGTTTATTTTCCACTTAAGTTCAGGTGCCTATCCCTCCCAGAAGTGGGGACCAACTCACATAGGAGTGAACCCCAATATTGAGGCTTAACCTTTCTCATCTGGAGGGCCCTCTCAAAGACCACCAGCCATTTATCTATGTCACCCCCTTACATAATCAAGAACAACCCCCTTGGGTAGTTGTGGACAAAGCCCTCCACCCAGGGACATCTCAGCTTCTCTCTCGCTGCCACCATCTCTTTTCTCTGCCCTTGCCTACTTTTTCTTCTCCAGGGCCAGCTTCTCTGCCACCAAAGGTGGAGTATGCCAACTGGGCTTCCAGCTCTCTCTCTCTAAGGGACAGGTTCTCTACTTCTGAAAGGACCTCATTCCCCCAACTAGCTTTGGGTATGGCCCTGGTGATTTTGTGAAGTGAGGACTGGTATTCCTCCTCCTCACTGAGGTTCAGATACCCTCCCTCCCCTGAGTGGTTGGAGCTGCCATCTTCCCCTACTTCTTCCTCCGCTGGAGCTTCCTCTGTGCCCATTGCTTAGGCCTGAGCCCAGGCTATCAGGGGTTTTCCTGAGGTTAGTGGCTGCAGGCAAACCCCACTCAGTACACAACACCCTAAGCTGGACTACTGTCATTCTGGGTAGGCTAGCCAGATCAAGCTACATGGTTCCCTAGATTTGTGTCACACAAAAACGTTTGCAAAAATTGGAAGCAAGAATTTAGAAAAATCACACAAATACAATAATTGAAATTAGTCCAAATTAGAAATAAAAAACAATGTTTGCACTAGGAGAATTTAAAGTATTTTTAATTTGCTTTACTTAATACTGTATTGTGATACTGAACACAGGTACTGGATCCCACCACTGTGCACCAAAAATGTTGGAAAGTGGACTATTGGTAAGGGCAGGTAAGTACGTACACTTAGCAATAGGCCACTAACCCCCACTATGTTCAGTTAGGTCTCAATAAATTAACCCCAGCTCAACCCTGGGTAGCCTGGCAAAGAGCAACAAGGCTTGACTTAGGAGACAAAGGCCCTCATTACAGCCCTGGCGGTCGGTGTTAAAGCAGCGGTAAGACCGCCAACAAGCCGGCGTTACAAAAATGGAATCACGACCATAGCGTAAACCACCAACATAGACAGCCACTTTAACACTCTGACCGCCACAGCGGTACAAACAAATAGCATGGCGGTCACCGCCAACAGACAGGCGGAAGACAATGTACCGCCCACACTATTATGAGAGGCCAATCCGCCACTTTTTCCAGGGCGGAACCAACGCGAACAAAAAACACAGCGGAAACAGGACTTGGAAGGGAAAACACTCACCTCTCCACACCCCACGAGGAACCAGTACTGCACCTACAACGCAGGGGAGGGGGGAGGAAAAAGAGAGTGACACGCAAAACCCCCACCCTCAGCCTCACCCACAACAACATACACACAAATACATGTTGCCACATTACATTTACACCCCCCCACGCCCCCCTGGAAGAACGGAAGGACAAAATGAAATGATTTGAACAATTGTAATCAATAAAAAATCCATTAGTCAAAACTTTAAATACAGTATAAACAATTACAGTATGTACACCAACTATACAAGTCCGGATAGTGCACCATTCATAGTCCGTGGACCACTGGGCCCAAAATGCATGGGCGAGAACCACACTCAATACCAGACTCCAAACGGAGAGAACACTGCTGGGGCATCAGATCGAAATGAAACAGGCACCTTAGGGGGAAGGGAAGAGGGGGCACCTCAGCCGGATTAGTGCACGACGCCAGCTCCACAAGGGGGCTTCATGCCCACTGATGTATCCTGGGGACTGCAAAGCCACAGTCTCTCAAGTCTCTCCAGTGGGTGGTTTGCCCACTGCAGTATCCTGGGGAGTGCAAAGTCACAGTCTCTCAAGTCTCTCAGTGGGTGGTTTGCCCACTGCTTTATCCTGGGGAGTGCAAAGCCACAGTCTCTAAAGTCTCTCCAGTGGGTGGCCTGCCCACTGCTTTATCCTGGGGAGTGCAAAGCCACAGTCTCTCAAGTGGATAACAGTCTCCACTGGTTCTGGAGGGGGCTTTGTGCCCAGAGTGCTTCATCCTGCCAAGGACAGAGGTAGTGGATATCTTTCTCCACTGGTTCTGGAGGGGGCTTTGTGCCCTGAGTGCTTCATCCTGCCAATGACTGAGGTAGTGGATGTCTTTCCCGTCTGGTTCTTGAGGGGGCTGTGTGCCCAGAGTGCTTCATCCTGCCAAGGACTGAGGTAGTGGATGTCTTTCTCCACTGTTTCTGGAGGGGGCTTTTGGCCCAGAGTGCTTCATCCTGCCAAGGACAGAGGTAGTGGATGTCTTTCTCCACTGGTTCTGGAGGGGGCTTTGTGCCCAGAGTGCTTCATCCTGCCAAGGACTGAGGTAGTGGATGTCTTTCCCCTCTGGTTCTTGAGGGGGCTCTGTGCCCAGAGTGCTTCATCCTGCCAAGGACTGAGGTAGTGGATGTCTTTCTCCACTGGTTCTGGAGGGGGCTTTTGGCCCAGAGTGCTTCATCCTGCCAAGGACTGAGGTAGTGGATGTCTTTCTCCACTGGTTCTGGAGGGGGCTTTGTGCCCAGATTGCTTCATCCTGCCAAGGACTGAGGTAGTGGATGTGATACTCCACTGGTTCTGGAGGGGGCTTTGTGCCCAGAGTGCTTCATCCTGCCAAGGACTGAGGTAGTGGATGTGACACTCCACTGATGGTGGTGCAACATGCAAGCTGCCCAGGCTCCTAAAACTGACCACCAGCCTCGGACGACTGACCACTGGGGATGGCAGCCATGCCTGCGGTGGTGCCACTGGCTCAGGATGTTGCGGGGCCGCTGGCGGTCCTGGCGGCGGTGTCAGTAGTGGCGGTGCTTGCGGCTGCCTCAGTGGCATCGGTGCTGATGGCGGTATCAGTAGCGGCGGTAATAGCGGTGGACTCTGTGGCATCGGTGCTGGCGGCGGGCTCTGTGGCATCGGTGCTGGCAGCGGCCTCTGTGGAATCTGTGCTGGCGGCGGCCTCTGTGGAATCGGTGCTGGCGGCGGTCTTTGTGGCAGCGGTCTTTGTGGCAGCGTTGCTGGTGGCAGGCTCAGTGACTGCGGTGCTGGTGGCGGGCTCAGTGACTGCGGTGCTGGCGGCGGGCTCAGTGACTGTGGTGCTGGCGGCGGGCTCAGTGACTGCAGTGCTAGTGGTCGTGCGTGTGGCGGTGCAGGTGGCGGTGCTGGTGGCGGTCTTGTCCGCCGTGCAGGTTGGCATTGACGTGGACCTGCCCTTGATCTTCTGGCTCTTCACCTCCTTGGATGGTGGAGCAGCTGTCTTGCCACTTTTGTTTTGCCTGAGCCCTTGGTGACAGGTGTTTTCGCCTTCTCCCTCCGGGATGTGGGCAACTTTTTGACTTTTGGAGGTGGCGGAATGTCCTTGCCCTCGCTCCGTGGAACACTGGCAGCCCTGTTTCTTGGCGCACTCCAAAAGCCCGCAATTGCTGGCACCACTGTGCCCGGTGATGTGGTGGCTGAGGTGCTGGGTTGGGACCTGGAAATGTGGGCCCTAGGGGATGGACGGGGGGGAGGTGTAGGGAAGAGGTCAACATTAGATAGGAAAAGCTTTTTAGACACACTGGGACGGGTAGATGTAGGGGGTTTGGGAGTGAAGGAAAAGGTAGTGGATGTAGGAGGTGTGCTGTTTGAAATGGGGTCTTTGGTTGACAGTCAGGTTACCCCCTGTTCAAGCAAGGACCCTCACTCTAGTCAGGGTAAAAGAGAATCACCCTCAGCTAACCCCTGCTTACCCCCTTGGTAGCTTGGCAGAGCAGTAGGCTTAACTTCAGAGCGCTAGGTGTAAAGTATTTGTACCAACACACACAGGGGGTCATTCCTACCCGTGCGGTCCGAGACCGCCAGGGTAGGGGACGGAGGAAGCACCGCCAACAGGCTGGCGGTGCTTCTGGGGCAATTCTGACCGCGGCGGTAAAGCCGCGGTCAGAAAAGGGAAGCCGGCGGTTTCCCGCCGGTTTTCCGCTGCCCCTGTGAATCTTTCACGGCGGCGCTGCAAGCAGCGCCTCCATGGGGATTCCGACCCCCTTCCCGCCAGCCTGGTTCTGGCGGTTTTCACCGCCAGAACCAGGCTGGCGGGAACGGGTGTCGTGGGGCCCCTGGGGGCCCCTGCAGTGCCCATGCCAATGGCATGAGCACTGCAGGGGCCCCCTAACAGGGCCCCACATTGATTTTCAGTGTCTGCTTGGCAGACACTGAAAATCGCGACGGGTGCAACTGCACCCGTCGCACACCAGCAACTCCGCCGGCTCCATTCGGAGCCGGCTTCATCGTTGATGGTGCTTTCCCACTGGGCGGGCAGGCGGCTTTTTGGCTGTCGCCCGCCAGCCCAGCGGGAAAGTCAGAATGACCGCTGCGGTCTTTTGACCGCGGTACGGTCTTCTGGCGGTTCCGGCTCGCCGCCCGCCAAAGTAGGAATCAGGCCCACAGTTATTTAATGAAAACACTACAAAATGACACAACACCAGTTTAGAAAAAAGAGGAATTATTTATCTAAACAAAACAAGACCAAAACGACAAAAATCCGACATACATAAGTCAAGTTATGAATTTTTGAAGTTAAACTAAAAAATAGCGCTTAGAAACAAAAATGCTCGATGAGATGTTAGCACGGCGTCGTGACGGAGTCGTTCCCAACAAGCCGACACCAGCGGCGCCGGACACGGAGTCGTGTAGACCCCCAAGTACAGTACCTTTGGTGAAGAGTGAAAACAAGCCAATGCGCGAAGTCGGGGATCGCGGCGTCTGTGCGAAACGTTGAATCCGCGCACTTCGAGCGGCGGCGGTCACGACGTGGTGCGGCGACTTCTACGAGTCGCGGACTTCAGCGGGGCTGCTGCGGCGTCGGGCCTACGAAGAGTGTCGCGTTCCAGCGAAGGTCACGGCGTCAGATGCAGGCGGTGTTACCGGATTCTGCAGCGGCGTCGGTCCGAAGTCGTCCAAAGTCAATTTCCTTGGATTCCACCAGCTTTCCTTTCAAGGGCCCAGGGACTGGATAGGGCACCACTTGTCAGAGCAGGAGTCTCTCCAGAGACTCCAGGTGCTGGCAGAGAGAAGTCTTTGCTGTCCCTGAGACTTCAAACAACAGGAGGCAAGCTCTAAATCAAGCCCTTGGAGATTTCTTCACAAGATGGAAGGCACACAAAGTCCAGTCTTTGCCCTCTTACTCTGGCAGAAGCAGCAACTGCAGGATAGCTCCACAAAGCAGTCACAGGCAGGGCAGCTCTTCTTCCTCAGCTATCAGCTCTTCTCCAGGCAGAGGTTCCTCTTGGTTCCAGAAGTGTTTCTAAAGTTTGTAGATTTGGGTGCCCTTCTTATACCCATTTTAGTCTTTGAAGTCACCTTTCTTCAAAGGGGACTCACACCTACTTGTGAAATCCTGCCTTGCCCAGGCAAGGCATCAGACACACAGCAGGGGGTTGGAGCCGGCATTGCAGAGGCAGGCACAGTCCTTTCAGATGAGAGTGACCACTCCACCCCTCCCTCCTAGCAGAGATGGCTAATCAGGAAATGCAGGTTACACCCCAGCCCCCTTTGTGTCACTGTCTAGTGCGAGGTGAAAAACAACCCAACTGTCAAACTGACCCAGACAGGGAATCCACAAACAAGGCAGAGTCACAGAATGGTTTAAGCAAGGAAATGCTCACTTTCTAAAAGTGGCATTTTCAAAAGCACAATCTTAAAATTAACTTTACTAAAAGATGTATTTTTTAATTATGAGTTACGGGACCCCAAACTCCACATGTCCATCTACTCTCAAGGGGAATCTACACCTTAGACATATTTAAAGGTAGCCCCCATATTATCCTATGAGAGAGACAGGCCTTGCAACAGTGAAAAACGAAATTGGCAGTATTTCACTGTCAGGACATATAAACCACATTACTATATGTCCTACCTTATCCATACACTGCACCCTGCCCTTGGGGCTACCTAGGGCCTACCTTAGGGGTGCCTTACATGTAAGAAAAGGGAAGGTTTAGGCCTGGCAAGTGGCTACACTTGCCAAGTCGAATTTACAGTGTAAAAATACACTTACAGACACTGCAGTGGCAGGTCTGAGACATGATTACAGAGCTACTTATGTGGGTGGCACAACCAGTGCTGCAGGCCCACTAGTAGCATTTGATTTACAGACCCTGGCACCTCTCGTGCACCTAAATCAAAAATGCCAATCATGGATAAACCAATTATATACAATTAACACGGAGAGCAAATGCACTTTACCACTGGATAGCAGTGGTAAAGTGCTCAGAGTTGAAAAGCCAACAGCAACAGGTCAGAAAAAAATAGGAGGCAGGAGGCAAAAAGACTGGGGATGACCCTGCATAAGCAAAAGTCCAACACGACCCCCTACCAGCCTAAAGCCAGGGGAGAACAATCAATACCTTGATGTACTTCCCTGATTGGGGCGACAGAACAAGAACCCACGCCCACAACAGCAGGGGCATGTTCCAGTTCTACGCCTTCCTGACTCCAGTTGGATCCCTCTGTCCATACTCTCAGGGCCCACTAAGCTAACCCATGGGGAACCCTTCTCCACATCTACAGACACCATCTGTGCAGCACCTAACTTTACTTTGCTCACAGATGTATTGCAATGGGCAGATAGTACCACCAGGGCCAACACAGTGGTGTTGCCCACTCCACCCCTGGGGTGTGACTCTCGTCCCACCCCCAGGGGCAACTCTGTCCACCAGGACAGCAAGCCACAGTGACCCCTGATGACTGTCAGGTATGAGAGCCTGACCTCAGGCCTCTCCACCCACTGTGACTGTGGAGAGTGGGGGGCGGTAGCCCCAGGTGCCTGACACCCTTTGACCACTCTCCCTTCCACCAGGTCAGAGAAGATAACCTGACCCTGGTCCTCCCCTCTGGGGTTCTGTACCCTCCCTCCAAGAGCGGCACCCCCAGAGTAAATAATTGTCAGGGTGCTTGTAGAAGCAGTCCTGCACAATTCTTCCACCAGTGCAGGGATGTTAACATGCAACTGATCCTCCAACCTGGGGTCTATACCTTCAGGTTGGACCAGGGCCAGGGGTGAGGCTTCCCTCCCCCTGCCCTCCCTTCTGAGGTCCTGCACCCCCCAACTAGGTGTGGCCCCCTCAGAAGACAACATGGGATGGGCACTGTTAGCAGTAGCCCCTTCCTCCAGGTCAGGGGGGACACCCTGAACCTTATCCTCCAGTCCAGGGTCTGTACCCACAGACTGGACCACCGCCTGGCAACCCAGGACTTCCTGGGGGGCATATCTACCCCCCACCAGGTCAGAGTTTACCCTCTGAACCTGGTCATCCAACCCAGAGTCACCACCCTGCGGTTGAACCACTGCCTGGTACACCAGGACTTCCTTGGGAGCACACTTACCCCCCATCAGGTCAGAGTTTACCCCCTGAACCTGATCATTCAACCCAGAGTCACCACCCTGCGGTTGAACCTTTGCCTGGCACACTAGGGCTTCCAGGGGGGCACACTTACCCCCCTCAAGGGACACACTGTCCCCCAGGGCCACACAAGAGTCTGGCTGGCGCAGGTCCCCTGACCTCTGCCCATCTGACAGATTCTGGATTCCCCCCAACCCAGAAACGGTCTCACCAAGGTCATTCCTGGGGGGCACTGCTCTCAGAGCTGACCCCTGACCCTCCAGGTTCTCCACTAGGGTCCGCAACCCTCTCTAAACCCTCTGTCTGGACTTCTGCACCCCCTCACTAGAAGTGGTACTGCCAGACACCAGAACTGGTGGGACGCTGGCTACAGCCGCCCCCCAACTTCTCCTGACACTGTGGGGTCTCCCTCAACAGATGGCCCTATGGTACAGGCTAGGCTCCCCTCCTGGTGTTCCCTCATGGAACCCTCCAGGACCTGGGACCGGATCTCGGGCACCTTGGGCCTCAACCCATCCCCATTCCCTCTCCTCTGAGACTGGACATGGGGTCCCTCACCCATCCCACTGCACTGGGACCTACCTGGGACACTACAATCCTTCCCTACCTCACCTGGTTGGGAACTACCTAGACCACTCCTCTCAGGAGCACCCCCAAATGCCTCTTCAGACTCTCTGGCACTCACCCAGAAGTCTGCCTCCATTGTAAGCTCCCTGGGGTCAGAGAACTCACACTTCACCTGGTGTTGGCGTAGCTCTGGAAAATAAGGACTAGACATATGCTCTCCAGCAATTACATCACTCAGCCCCTCACATGAATTAACCAAAGTACCCTTCACCCAACCATCCAGTGACTCTGCTTTGAAAAAGCACCCCACATCACCCTCCTGAGACTGGTGAGAGAGTACCTGACTATCCCTGACACTCAACCCACACTCTTCTCGGATGTCTTCACACTCCATAACCAGGACTTCTACATGGGGGAACCCCTCTCCCTGTCACTCTCGCCTAGAGTCAGTAGAGTGTCCCTCCCACCAGTAGGAATATGACTCCCCATGCCAGTTCCCCAATCCACCTCCGGGACCCTGTGCATCACTGGAGCTACCTCATACCCCTGAACCCCCTGGCGTGTGTTAACTCCCTCCTTCAAGTAGGGCACCACATCTCTGGACATGTGCACTTCTTCAGCAGTACTGGATACAAGATTTTTGCTGCCACCATCTGAACTGGACTCAGCCCTCATGGCCTCCAGCTTCAGCTCTTCACAGCTCAGCTCTTGGGCTGTAATCCTTTCTTTTTCCAGGACTAAGGCTCTCTTCTCCTCAGCCCTCTCAAGCTCTGCATCTAGCTCTTCCAGACTCCGGATTCGAGCTAGGAGCCAATCATCTCTTTCTGTTCCCTCCTCAGGGCCACTGCCCTCCTCCTCAGAGTAGTCCTCTTCCTCAGAGTAGTTATCCTCCTCAGACTCATTTGGTGGTGTTGCCTGACAACGTTTCAATTCATACTGAAACAGGGCTGACTCAAGATCCTCCCTTCTGGATTTCTTGTTCACAGCCAGTCCCCTTTCCATGCAGAATGCTTTAAGCTGCCACTTTTTATACATAAACAGTTGCCAGAAATTGACTTCCATTCTGCAAAGGCTTCACAACCAAAAACCAAAGTCCCAAAATATTAGCAATACTTCCAGGAGGACATCAGAGAACAAAAAGCAGAATCACAAGACAAATAGTATGTGGTCACGTAGTGGTCTGAACTCAAAACAGTAGTGTACACTTAATCACTGTATGTCAAGTACAAATACAAGTCCAAATCCCAACCGCTGATCACCAATGTTAGAAATGGGGTCTTTGGTTGACAGTCAGGTTATCCCCTGTTCAAGCAAGGACCCTCACTCTAGTCAGGGTAAAAGAGAATCACCCTCAGCTAACCCCTGCTTACCCCCTTGGTAGCTTGGCAGAGCAGTAGGCTTAACTTCAGAACGCTAGGTGTAAAGTATTTGTACCAACACACACAGTAACTTAATGAAAACACTACAAAATGACACAACACCAGTTTAGAAAAATAGGAAATATTTATCTAAACAAAACAAGACCGAAACAACAAAAACCCGACATACACAAGTCAAGTTATGAATTTTTGAAGTTAAACTCAAAAATAGAGCTTAGAAACAAAAATGCTTCGATGGGATGTTAGCACGGCGTCATGACAGAGTCGTTCCCAACAAGCCGACACCAGCGGCGCCGGACACGGAGTCGTGTAGACCCCCAAGTACAGCACCTTTGGTGAAGAGTGAAAACAAGCCGATGCGCGAAGTCGGGGATCGCGGCGTCTGTGCGAAACGTTGAATCCGCGCACATCGAGCGGCGTCGGTCACGACGTGGTGCAGCGACTTCCACGAGTCACGGACTTCAGCGGGGCTGCTGCGGCGTCGGGCCTGCAAAGAGCGTTGCGTTCCAGCGAAGGTCACGGCGTCAGGTGCAGGCGGCGTTACTGGATTCAGCAGCGGCGTCGGTCCGAAGTCGTCCAAAGTCAATTTCCTTGGATTCCACCAGCTTTCCTTTCAAGGACCCAGGGACTGGATAGGGCACCACTTGTCAGAGCAGGAGTCTCTCCAGAGACTCCAGGTGCTGGCAGGGAGAAGTCTTTGCTGTCCCTGAGACTTCAAACAACAGGAAGCAAGCTCTAAATCAAGCCCTTGGAGATTTCTTCACAATATGGAAGGCACACAAAGTCCAGTCTTTGCCCTCTTACTCTGGCAGAAGCAGCAACTGCAGGATAGCTCCACAAAGCAGTCACAGGCAGGGCAGCTCTTCTTCCTCAGCTATCAGCTCTTCTCCAGGCAGAGGTTCCTCTTGGTTCCAGAAGTGTTTCTAAAGTCTGTAGATTTGGGTGCCGTTCTTATACCCATTTTAGTCTTTGAAGTCACCTTTCTTCAAAGGGGACTCACACCTACTTGTGAAATCCTGCCTTGCCCAGGCAAGGCATCAGACACACAGCAGGGGGTTGGAGCCGGCATTGCAGAGGCAGGCACAGTCCTTTCAGATGAGAGTGACCACTCCACCCCTCCCTCCTAGCAGAGATGGCTAATCAGGAAATGCAGGTTACACCCCAGCCCCCTTTGTGTCACTGTCTAGTGCGAGGTGAAAAACAACCCAACTGTCAAACTGACCCAGACAGGGAATCCACAAAAAAGGCAGAGTCACAGAATGGTTTAAGCAAGGAAATGCTCACTTTCTAAAAGTGGCATTTTCAAACGCACAATCTTAAAATCAACTTTACTAAAAGATGTATTTTTTAATTATGAGTTCAGGGACCCCAAACTCCACATGTCCATCTACTCTCTAGGGGAATCTACACTTTAGTCATATTTAAAGGTAGCCCCCATATTATCCTATGAGAGAGACAGGCCTTGCAACAGTGAAAAACAAAATTGGCAGTATTTCACTGTCAGGACATATAAACCACATTACTATATGTCCTACCTTATCCATACACTGCACCCTGCCCTTGGGGCTACCTAGGGCCTACCTTAGGGGTGCCTTACATGTAAGAAAAGGGAAGGTTTAGGCCTGGCAAGTGGGTACACTTGCCAAGTCAAATTTACAGTGTAAAAATACACTTACAGACACTGCAGTGGCAGGTCTGAGACATGATTAAAGAGCTACTTATGTGGGTGGCACAACCAGTGCTGCAGGCCCACTAGTAGCATTTGATTTACAGACCCTGGCACCTCTAGTGCACCTTACTAGGGACTTACTAGTAAATCAAATATGCCAATCATGGATAAACCAATTATATACAATTTACACGGAGAGCATATGCACTTTAGCACTGGTTAGCAGTGGTAAAGTGCTCAGAGTTGAAAAGCCAACAGCAACAGGTCAGAAAAAAATAGGAGGAAGGAGGCAAAAAGACTGGGGATGACCCTGCATAAGCAAAAGTCCAACATGTGCGCTTGCTGACTTTGGGTGAAGGTGCACGGGCTGGAGGCTGTTGTGAGGTGGATCTCGGTTGGGTGGGTGTGTGGCTGCATTTGTGTACTTTGGGAGGAGGGCTCACAGACACATTGGTAGAGGACACTGGGGATGTGTGAATGGTAGTGGGGTGGTGAGTGCACGTGAGCGGTGTGTGGTGATGGGTGTGCTGGTGATGGAGGTTGTGGCTGAAGATGTAGTGCATGAAGGTGTGAGTGGAGAAGAGACAGGGAGGGAGGAGGGAGATGTAGAGGAGGGGGACACAGTGGAGGCAGTGGATGTTGGTATATGTGCATGGGCATGATGCTTGTGTGAGTGCCTGTGGGATGTGTGGTGCTTATGTTTGCCAGAGCCACCGTTGTGTGTTGAGGTGTGTGCATGCTGGTCTGATGTGCTTGGGATAGGCTGAGGTACAGGGGATTGGGTCTGGGTGGAGGAAGTTAGAGGGGGGAGGTTGGACACAGGGACAATGGCTGCCATCAGTGCAGAGTCCAGAGCCTGAAATGCTCTCTGTTGGGCTGCCTGGCCAGATTGAATGCCCTCCAGGTATACATTTGTTTGTTGCAAATGCCTCTCGACACCCTGGATGGCATTCACAATGGTAGACTGCCCAACACTGAGGGCAGCAGGGCTGACCGGGGCAGGGCCTGAGGTGCCTTGGGCGAAGGAGATGCCCACCCTCCTGGGTGAGCGGCCGCGGGACACACGCTGAGGGGCTGCTGGGAGGGTGGTGCTGGTGGGGGGGGTGGTGGCTGTACCTGTTGATGCGGGGGGCACAGAGGGGCCCGCCACCGCAAGAGAGCTCCCTTCAGAGGAGGAGTCGCTGTCGCTGATGTCACCTCCTGTCCCCGCCATGGAGCTCTCCTCGCCCTCCGTCCCACTGGTGGCTTCAGACTCCGTTGTCTCGCCCTCCAGGGCCATGTGGGATGCAGGTCCCTCCTGCTCCGGTGGCACTGCTCCTCCGCCTGATGATGCTAATGCACACAAGAACAGGGAGACCACAAAAAGGGGGGGAGACAGAAGAAAAACATGTTCAGTGCATGCAATACCGCTACCGTTGGCTGACACTACAGACACTGCAGCCCTCTGCACCACGCCATGCACTTAGGGTTCCCTAATTAATCCCAGGGACATGGGGTACAAGGCCTATGCCCGATTGCTGCACACATGGAAGTCACAGGAGCCTGACTAGGTGTAGTTGGCTCTTACCACTGGTGGGGTTGGGGTGCCACATAGCCTGCCTCACCAAGGGACCTTGCCTACAAAACTCACCCTGGCCTAGGGGAACCCACAGCCCACCTCCCCCACCCAGACACCTCGTAATGCGCGCGGAGTCAGATGGATGTGACTGTACTCACCCCCTTGTGGCTGCTGTGATGCCCTCAAGCGCCCATCCAACTCCGGATACGCCACCGCCAGGATCCGGAACATCAGGGGGGTCATGGTGCGACGGGCACCCCTCCCACGCTGGGCCTCTGCCATCTTCTTGCTCCAGCGGCGAATGGCCTCCCATCTTTTCCGGCAGTGGGTGCTCCGTCTGTGGTGGACCCCCAGGGTCCGGACGTCCTTGGCTATGGCATGCCAAATATCCTTCTTCTGCTGGGCGCTGACTTAGAGGAATAGTAGAGGGGAAAAGGATAATCTTTAACCGTCCGAACCGTCACAGTCATTGACCCACGTTCCCACCCTTGCCCTGACGCACATACACTCACCGTCCGCTCATGCAGGCCTCAGTCCCCCCTGTATCTTCCATCCACACCACTCCAAACAGGCATTGCCCATACAGCATGCTCACAGTGTACTCACCTGTTTGTCTGTAGGACCGTAGAGTAACGTGTACTGGGGGAGGACCCCATCCACTAACTTTTCCAACTCCTCCGAAGTGAAGGCAGGGGCCCTTTCCCCAGACACATGAGCCATCGCCGTTTCCAGACTGAGGTCACAGCAGCACTTGCAGTGTAGGTCCTCTCCTGTCGAAGGTCAGGTATCAAGTGAGTGAACAGACAGAAAATGGCGGTCACGTCCGCGGCGCTGCGTACCGTCACCACCGGCGTACATCGTCATTGGCTCCTGGGACCCATAGGGTTCAATGTTAACCAATGCAGGATTGCGCTGTGGTCTTCGACCGCCTACTGCAACGGTGTACAACGCGAGCGCAGTTACCTCATGTCCCACAAAAACAGATCAGGCAGCCGCCATTTCAGGGGGCCACATGGCATTAATTTTAAATGCGTCACACCTATCTAGGCCTTGCATACACACAGTGACAGGTACATTGCGGATTCACAAATGTTTGCAATAAATATTTTCTTACTACCTCAGTGTTGGTTGACTCTCTGCTCGCTGTTCTCGTCCATAAGGCACGTCCGGTGGGGCAGGTGAGGAGATGGCGTCATCATCCGGTATACAGACCGCTGGTGGACCTGTCAACAATGGAAGACAAACACATCATTATCAGTTACAGACTTGATCGTGCCACAATCCAGGAACTGTGTGCCTAGTTGGAGCCAGACCTGATGTCAGCTATCCGCCATCCCACAGGAATCCCCCCTCTAGTGCAGGTCCTGTCAGTACTCCATTTCCTGGAAAGTGGGTCTTTTCAAACAACAGTGGCCATTGCATCAGGGATGTCCCAGCCTATGTTCTCAAACGTGTTGTGCAGAGTGTTGTCTGCCCTGCTGAAACATATGCACAGCTACCTCGTTTTCCCTCAGGTGGAAGATTTGCCCACAGTGAAAGGTGACTTCTATGCCCTGGGACATATCCCCAACATCATAGGTACCACTGATGGGACACATGTGGCATTGGTACCCCCCGCAGGAGTGAACAGGTGGACAGAAACTGGAAGAGCTATCATTCAATGAATGTGCAGATGGTGTGTTTGGCCGACCAGTACATCTCCCGTATGAATGCCAAGTTTCCAGGCTCAGTGCATGACGCTTACATTTTGAGGAATAGCAGCATCCCTTATGTGATGGGGCAACTCCAGAGGCACGATGTGTGGCTAATAGGTGAGGACAAGGACCCTATACCGTGTGAATGATTGTCCGGGTGCAGGGTTGTCCCTAAGGGTTAGTGTGTGTCTAACAGTTGTCCCTCGGCATTTGCAGGTGACTCTGGGTACCCCAACCTGTCATGGCTACTGACCCCAGTGAGGAATCCCAGGACAAGGGCAGAGGAACGCTACAATGAGGCACATGGGCGAACTAGGAGAGTAATCGAAAGGACCTTTGGCCTCCTGAAGGCCAGGTTCCGTTGCCTCCATATGACAGGTGGTTCTCTCTACTACTCACCAAAGAAGGTGTGCCAGATCATCGTGGCCTGCTGTATGCTGCACAATCTGCCTTTTCTGCAGGAGGATGGTCTTGTGGCAGCTGTGGAGCCTGTGGACAGTGAAGAAGAGGAGGCAGAAGAAGAGGATATCGACAACAGAAACAACGTTATCCAGCAATACTTCCAGTGAGACGCAGGTAAGAAGACATCACTGCCTCCCACATCTCCTACAATTGTTAGACCTATCATATGTCTGTTACTTTCACCCAGTGTATGGACCCTGACTTGTCACTTTGCATTTCCATTTCACAGATGTGGGTTCCACTTTGTGACCTCTGCTATATTATCCCATGGACTAGAGCTGTGTGACATAGGCATGTTGACAATACAATCAACATTGCTATTTTCCTTAGTTATTGCAAATACACATTTGTGAAAGCACAGACTGACTCCAGATTGTTTTGTTATTCAAGGGTGTTTATTTAAGTGCAAATTAGTGGAGGGGGTTGTAAAATGGGCAGGGGAGATGGTGGAGGAATGTCCATGGCAGAGTCCAGTCTATTTGTTTCACAGGTGCATTGTCCAAAGGGGCATAGGAAGTGGAGCTAGGGCAGTTGATGGATGGACAGGGTGACAAAGTGGGACAGAAGGATGACATTCAGGGTGGTCTCATTTCTTGGCGGGGGTCTTGGCATTGTTCTCTGTCTTTGTCCTGGATCTCAGGGACAGTTCGCGGGGTGGTTCTCCATCTGCAGGGGGTGGGGTGTTGGTGTTGTGGTCCTGTGGCGGTGCCTCCTGTCCACTAGCGCCGGCGGAGGTTGTGGCTGTTCATCATCCAGGCTAGTGTCAGGGGCCCCTTGTTGTGCCACAGTGTCCCTCCTGGTGTTCACAAGGTCCTTCAGCACCCCTACAATGGTGACCAGGGTGGTGTTGATGGACTTGAGTTCCTCCCTGATCCCCAAATACTGTTCCTCCTGCAGCCGCTGGGTCTCCTGAAACTTGGCCAGTACCGTTGCCATCGTCTCCTGGCAATGGTGGTACGCTCCCATGATGTTCGAGAGGGCCTCGTGAAGAGTGGGTTCCCTGGGCCTGTCCTCCCCCTGTCGCACAGCAGTCCACCCAGTTCCCCGGTTTTCCCTGTTCCTCTGTCCCCTGAACAGTGTGCCCACTGCCACTGCCCCCAGGTCCCTGATGTTCTTGGGGTGGTGGGTTTGCCTGGGTTCCCTGTAGTGGTGGACAGACTGCTGCTTGACATGTCCTGGGGACAGAGGTATGGGCCTGCTGGGTGGGTGCTGTGCTGGTGTTTCCTGAGGGGGGAGGCTCTGTGGTGGCATGTGCCAGTGTGTGGGGAACCAACTGTCCCGAGGTCCCAGATGGGCCGGGCTGGTCATCTAGATCCAGTTGGACAGAGCTGCTGTGATCACTGTGGGGGGAGTGGACATGTCTGGAACCTCCTGTCCGGTGACGTTGGGTAGGGGTCCTACAGGGGTGTAAAGGCATGATTATTGCATCTGTGTGTGCCATTGTGTGCAATGGGTGGGTGACCCTGTACCCCAGTGCTTACATTCTTGTCTGGGACCTTGTGTGATATTTGGTTTGGGGATCTGTGTGGGTATCTGTAGTGGACATGTTTGGTGATGGGTGTCCATGCTTTGGTGTTGCATGAAGGGCTTGATGTTGGGATGTGTGGGTAGTGATAGTGGGGCATATGTGAGGTGTTGGAGTGATGGTGGTGAGGGTGAAGGTGGGGTATGTGATAACATGCAGGTAGGGTGGGGGATGTAATAGTTAGGATTTGACTTACCAGAGTCCATTCCTCCTGCTACTCCTGCGGGGCCCTCAGGATGCACTATAGCCAAGACCTGCTCCTCCCATGTTGTAAGTTGTGGGGGAGGAGGTGGGGGTCCGCCTCCAGTCCTCTGAACTGTAATATGGTGTCTTGAGACCACGGCATGCACCTTCCCCCGTAGGTCGTTCCACCTCTTCCTGATGTCATCCCGTGTTCTTGGATGCTGTCCCACTGCGTTGACCCTGTCAACGATTCTGTGCCATAGCTCCATCTTCCTCGCAATGGAGGTGTGCTGCACCTGTGATCCGAATAGCTGTGGCTCTACCCGGACGATTTCCTCCACCATGACCCTGAGCTCCTCCTCAGAGAACCTGGGGTGTCTTTGCGGTGCCCTGGTGTGGTGTGGGTGATGTGTGAGGTAGTGTGTGTTGTGATGTGTGAGGGGATGTGTTTGTGTGTGTTGTCTGGGGTGCGTGGATGTTGTGTGAGTGATGATGGTGTGTGCCTGTGGATGCTAGTATTGTTGATAGTGGTGTCTCTCTCTGTGCTTCTTTCTCTATATTTGTCATAGGGGTTTGTGGGTGATGTGGGTGTGTGTTTTATATTGTATTGGGTGTGTGGGAGTGGTGTGTGTATGTGTATCAGGTGTGTGTATTTCGAATTGTCCAATGTGGTTGTGTTTTGTAAATGTGTGTGTATTTTGAGCGCAGCGCAGTGTACCACTATTGGAATACTGCGGTTGAAAGACCGCCACGTGGATTTGTGGGTCATGATAGTGTGGGCGTATTCCTGTTGGCGTGATGGTGGAGGTTTTGTTATCGGCAGTTTATCACTGACCTTTGGTGTGGCGGACTTGTGTGGGTGTTTGGATTTTGGCAGATTCCAAGATGTGGGTCGTAATAGCTGTAGCGGAATTCCACCGCCGCAGCAGTGTGTTGGCGGTCTTCTGCACGGCGGTAAGCAGCATTTACCGCCAATGTTGTAATGAGGGCCAAAGTGTGTAAAGCATTCAAGGATCACAAACCAGTAATGAAATAAAACACAGGAAACAGTTTAAAAATCCAAAACCAAGTCATTTAAATAGGAAATATTTGTATCTTTAATTTGACACTATAACGAAAAAAATCAGATAAGGGGAACCAGAGATATGAATTTTGAAAGTATTAATGTTCTTTAGCGATCAGAAACTAAAAGCACCACTTGAGTTATCTGGTCGCACCTCGACCGGGGCAAAGTCAAAGTTTACGCCCGACGACGATGGAGCCCTGCTTGGCTACATCAAGCTGGAGTCTTCGGTCAAGAGTTTACCTTCGGACTTAGGCTGTTATTTTGAACACTGCGGGATTTCCCGCCGTGTTCAGGCTGGCGGTCTTTCCAACGACCGCCAGCCTCCTAGAAAATCCACCGCCCATATAATGATTTCCCTGCCAAGCCAGCGGGCGGAGACAGTGTCTCCGCCCGCCGGCCTGGCAGGGAACACGGGCGCAACATTGAGTGCAGCTCCATGAGGAGCCGCCGCCAAGGTTGGTGTGCGGCGGGTGCAGCAGCACCTGTCGCGCATGTCACTGCCCGTAAATCAGGCAGTGACATGCGCGATGGGGGCCCCTGCACTGCCCATGCAAAGTGCATGGGCAGTGCAGGTGCCCCTAGGGGTGCACCTAGGCACACCTTCTGCCAGCCTTTTCCTGGCGGGACATCCCGCCAGGAAAAGGCTGGCGGCATTTGAAACATTATCCGCAGGGTAGCGCAGCATGGCGGTGGGTGACGGCTGCCGCCCGCGTCCGTCAACCTCTTCATTATGTGGCGGTTCGGTCTACCATGCCGGCTGGCGGCTTTAGCTGCCACTGCTGGCATGGCGGGCCGAACCGCCAAGTTCATAATGTCTGCCTTAGTCTTTTTCGTGAAGATTTTCTTCTTCGGGACAAAGTCACCAATCCAATCCGACCTCCCTGGAGCACTCTTTTGATACGCGTCACAGGAGATCTTGGTGAAGAATTCTACCTTGGGACTTAGACAATTTCTCAGGACAGAAATCTTCATCCGGGCCAAAGCTGAATCTTGATCCGATTGTCTCTGGAGCCCTCCTCGGATACGCTGTACGGGATGTCCCAGTCAACTTTTTACGTTCGGACTTTGTCCCTTTTTGGGAGCTTTTTCTCTCTGACATCGGATGACCCTGTACAGCAAGCCAACTTTGACTTGTTGTTGTCAAATTTCCTTTCCTGGAGCCCCTGGTGAAATTCTAGAAGTCTGAGGCTCCAGAGCTTTGCAGCGGGATGAACCTGCAAGTCAGGGCGAGTAGCGGTCGATGTAAGCCAGCTTGACTCACAACGGCGGGTCTGTCCCTTTATTGAGTTATTTTACCAAAAGTTCTCCAATCTTCTCTAAACTTCTGGATTTTCTTCCAGAAGGTCTTTGAAAGTCCTTTTGGAGTCCATAGCTCACCCCAAGATTCCAGAAGCTCTGAGTTGCTCCTTAAGGGTTAGGGCTCCAGCTCACAGAATGCACCTGGCTCAAACTCCAAAATGACCACTGGACAGAGGTCAGCTGGTCAGTTTCTTCAGGATTTGATGCAGGGGACTCTTGTTAGCTATTTTTCACCTGTATCAAGCAGGGAGTCCCTTCTTGAACCAGTTGAAGACAGGAAAAGTCCTTTTAGTGGTGAAGCCCAAGTGTGCAGCTGGTGCAGTCCTTTGGAGTTCCAGGTCAGGGGGCCAGCAGGGCAGTCCTTCTTCTTCTGATGTTGTTCCCTGTAGGGATCTGAGGTGTGGGTGCAGCTCTGCCATATTTATCCTTTCTCCTGGGGTGAAAAGCAGGGTGGGCGACTTTCCAATCACAGGTAGGCCACTACCCCCTTGGATGACCACTTCCTGGGAGGTGTGATAAAAATCACTCCCAGGGAGCAACATTCTTTAAAAATCCAAAATGTCTGAAACTGAATTTTGGAGGTTGGGTCTGGCTGTACCCACCCACTGGTGTGGCTAAAAGTCCTTAACACACCCCTCTCCTGCCCTCTCCTAATATAATCAAGAAGGCACCTCAATGTCTGGGTTTGCAGGAAATGCAGGAGGTTCTGAGCTGCTCCAAATGTTCTTCCCTCCTTTGAAGTCCAGGTGGCTACCCTTCCCCTCATCCCGTATACTCCATCTGCTGAGGCAGGTCTCCTCCCCCAGGCACATTCTTTGTCTTCACCCCAGGCCACTTCACACCTCATCCTTGCAGCCTGGCCAGGCTGCCATAGGGTGGCCAATCAGAGAAGGGCACTACAGAGCTGAAGTTGGCAACTTTCAGGTGGAGTTATAGAACTCCTTTCCTGAACTAGTTATATTACATCCCACAACAGCAAGTTGTGGGATTTATTATAACAATCAGTTTGATACCAAACTTGGAATATCTGGCTCCTACTGGGACTCTATTAATTAAAATAAAGGGTCCCCATTTTAGCCTATGGATCCCATTCACTACAGTGAGGGAAAACAAATTTGCCTATTTCACCTAGCCAGGTTTTATTAAACAATTTTGTAAGGCCTCTGCTTATAGGTACATAGCACCCAGCCCTAGAGACACTTAGGGCACACCTTAGGGGTGCCCTATATGTAGAAATTAGGTGGTTTAAGACTTTGGAAGTAATTTTCATTCCAAAGTCGAATTTGCATATAACTTTAGTTTAGAAGCAGCCAGCGAGGTAGGCCTGCCTTTAAAATTACACTGGACACCCCAGTACTGCACCTATGGGTGCACTGCCTATGCTGGGGTCCCTAAACCTTCATGCCCTACCATAAACTAGGGACTTATAGGTAGGTTGCTTCTGCCAATTATAATTAGCCTAATTGGCATATCCACTTTACACAGAGCACTGGCTCTGGAACTGGCAAGCAGTAACCAGGGGACAGCCAAGAGTCAGCAACCACCAGTATCTGTCCAAAACGTACAGGGTGACCAGGGCAAAAAGGAGGACTTTCCCACAATACCTAATTGGCATATTTAATTTACTTATAAGTCCCCAGTAAAGTGCATTATATGTGCACATGGCCTATATATTAAACTAATGAGCCTGCAGCACTGCTTGTGCCACCCACTTAAGTAACACTTTAAAACATGTCCAAGGTCTGCCACAGCAGCCCGAATGCAGTGTCCCACTTCCACGTCGACTTGGCTTTTAAAACCCCTAGCCAAGCCTTAAACTCCCTTTTTATTACATTTAAGTCACCCCCTAAGGTAGGCGTTAGGTGGCCCAGAGGGCAGGGTGCTATGTAATTAAAAGGCAAGGCATATACATTTAAATTTTACATGTCCTGGTAGTGAAAAACACTCAAATTCATTTTTCATTACTGTGTGGCCTACCCCTCTCATAGGATAACATTGGCTATTCCTTGTTACATTTAATACGTTGTAATTCCTGATTGAGAAGGAGTACACCTGTCATGTTTAGTACCTATGGAATTGTACTGATAATGGTAAAGTCAGATTTAGTATTACAATTTTGAAAACGCCACTTTTAGAAAGTTTACATTTTCCTGCTTTTAGCCCAATGTGCTAGACACCTGTCTCCAATACAAGTATGCAGTGGGGTGACAGAAGGGCTTATGCATTCCCTCTTGACAGCCACACACAATGGAAGCTTAGGTGTGACTCAATGTACCCTGATGGGCCATTAACTGGGTAGATGGAGGGGTGGAGCTAAGCACAGACTCACACTTATACCTGAATAGGCTGTGCCCTGCATGCACACAAAGGGCTTAACAATCTTGTATAGTCGGTCCAGCCAGCTTTGTGCCAGGTGAAGTGAGGAAGGGAAATTCTTGCACTTCAAAGCCACTATCTAGAAGCTTCTCCCACCTAGCAGAAACAGGGCACCAAAGTATTACCACTGGGCCACTGACACCACCACTTCGGTACGCTTCTGGACCAGGGGATACTCTGCCAGGAAGAAGAACTGCTGTGCTGCTACAAGGACTGCTGCCACTCTGCTGAGCTGATACTCTGCTGCACTCCTGCTCTGTTGAGCTGACCTGCTGCCTGCTGCCCTCTTTTAACTGATAGTGAGTTGAACGGTACCTGCATCTCTACGTAACAGACCCAAAGTAACTCTCTGGCTTGCCTCCTGTTTTCTGAAGTCTGCTACAGCTCCTTGACCCATCTTCAACAAGCACTTGACCCCCAAGTGGTGTCTCTCAGGTCCTGGGCCATTGGAAGAGGTTTTGTGGCTCATTAAATCAAACTTATGGTCTCTTCGTGACTGAGAATGGGCCTGCCTGCATCAGAGCCATGGCACTTACCCAAAGAAACAGCGCAGACTTCATTCCTCGCACAATAAGTATTGTTGCATGTGGCCGCAAAGCTAAAGCCTGCCCCTCGTCATTGCCAGCAAACTTCTCATGCTGTGGACTACCACCAGCAATGCTCTCCTTGGTCCCAGCAAAATTCTTCCCCATGAACTGGACTCTTGGCTCAATTCTGAAAAGGTAAAAGGTCAGTGGGACTTGTCTGGGACTATATCCAACCATGCTCCATCGTGGTTGGCATGAACGTTTGGATTTCACCCGGTCTAGCATGGCCAGATATCCCTGGTTGGAGATTTATGTCTTTAAGTACTATATTGCATTTTAATCTTTAAAAAGGCATATCTCAACTTCTGCTTTTGGATGTTTGTAGTTTTTTCTTAGTTAGTTTCTTATTTTATTAATAAAATTAAGCTCGATTTTTCTAACCAGGTGCGTTATATTTCTGTGCGGTGTCTTCACTATTTCACTGTTTGAAGTGTTGCACAAATACTTTATACATTGTCTCTTAAGGTAAGCCTGCTTGGTCTGTACCAAGCTACTAGAGGGTGAACATGGGGTAATTTATGGTGTGTATCCAATTTCTAGCAACATCATTGATAAAATCACTGATGACATCATCCAAACCTTTATATTTCTGCATACAGATGTACAAATTACTGTACCATTTCAGGTCTGACTGTAAGTAGAAAATAGCTCAGGATAAGATCAGGTATCATTTCTACATGCAGAGAGACACCTCCCTTAGGTGTTGAAAGCAAGCTTTATGTGCAGTGTTGCCTCGTTACGATCCACTTTACATGAAGCACAGCTCACATTATCAGTCAACCACAGAAGCCCTCATTGCACAAGTTGTTCAATATCTATACAACTAGTCAAAGAAAGCTGAAATATTAAAGGCCAATTCCAAAACAAATGCCCTACTATGGCCAGCTTTTATCAGAATCAAACCTAAGACACACACTGAACCTGAATTAAGAAATGAATTTCCTATCAGTAGAAAACTGAGTACTGTAGACAGTGCTTACTCTATAAACAGTGTTGATTCTCTACCACACTGTTTGCAAACAGTGAACTTCTCTTGGGAAATACACTACAGAGTACTGAAAAAATCTACTAAGAACAGTGCACATTGTATGCAACAGTTGTCAAATAAGCTGCTACAGATCATAGTACACCCACCCTTCATACTCTGTACTGTATACCTTACAGATAGATCATCTTCTAAAACAAAACAAGCAACGTGCATAGATTAGTATCTGGTGCACCCACTCTTCGATGTTAAGTATAGATTTTCATCCTGACAAAATTCTCTCTAATAACTCAAGGATGCTTACCAAAAATGAGTATCTGCTACGTAGAGGGTTTTTCCTATTGGAACCTTTTTCTGCAGAGCCAAAAAGTTGCATACTCCATAATGAACATAACCCAACTGTTCCTACTTCAATGCAAAGAGTTTTCACATGTGCAATACCTCTACACATATATGGTACATTAGTTGTACATGCATTTTGTACACTCTTACAACCATTAGCTGGACATAGTCTGGACAAACATAGGTAGAAAACTACTGTTGTCTTCATCTGCTACTATACAAATTGTAAAATAAACTGTCACAATCATTGGATTATGTCATCAGTGATGTCATGAGTGAGGTCATTTGAGATGTCATGAGTGATGTCAGTAATTATGTCTTTGAACAATCTCTCAAATGATGTCATAGAACATGTCATGAGTGATATCATACGTGAAATCATAAGCAGTCCACAGCCAGTTCATGGCAGGGGGTGCGAATTATAGTTAGTGCTGCTGGCGGTCGCAAGTAGGTAGATATAGTTAGGACCTAGTTTCAATAGGAAAAGCTTTTTTGTTTTGCTATTAACTAAGGTGCAGTTTGATGAATCTTCACAATATTTTCAAAATTATTATTACAGTCAGTTCAGATGCTGTTTTTGAAAGTTTTGTGGTGATTTCTCAACTGGCGGCCGAGAAAAAGGGGGGGGGGGGCATTTTCCCCATGCAAATTACCGTAGGGATTTTGAACACGCTTTCAGCCTGAACTGCAGGACGAAATTACACCAAATTTGACACAAAGCTAGCTTTTGGTTCATAAAGCGTGCTTTTTGTGGTTTGGTGTAAATCCGTTCAGTAGTTCTAGAGGTATTGGGGCACGAAGGCTCTGCAGATCCTGGAGATCTCATGCTGAGATCTGATTGGCTGCCAGCACTTCACCCAGAAAGTGTTGACAGCCATTTTGGGAATATTCTGACCCCCTAGCCTTGATGCTGGGGTCCCTCCTAGGGACCCACCAGGGCAAAAAAGCATTTTTTTTAAATTGTTGATGAAATCCATCAATCTGACATTTTCTTTTTTTAAATAAGCACAGTCTCCCACATTTGTTCTCAATTTAGCCCCCAGGTGGCCCAGGTCCAGAGGGCACATGGTAGTAGTACAAAAGGAGGGGGACACACCAGACTCCCCTCCTAAGGCCCTTATGAGCCCGGGGGACAACCACCTCCCCGGGATTCATTATTATTATGGAAGGGGGCTACGTAGACCCCCCTCCTGTGGCTCTTTGAGTCCCAGGGACCACCACCTCCTTGATGCCTTATTAGAAAAAAGGAGGGGGGCACACAGACTCCCTTCCTGAGGCTTCAATATGCCCTGGGGGCCACCACCTCCCAGGGCTAAATTATTAAATATGTGAAGGGGCCATGCAGCCCCTCCGGCCCAGGGGACCACCACCGCCCCAGAGCTAAACATATAATTTAAACAGGGAAAGGGCCATGCAGCATCCATCCTGGGCCATATACAGCCCCAGGGAATACCATCACCTCGGGCTGACCCGTGCAAATTAAAGGAGTGGATCACACAGCCTCCCCTCCTGGAGCCATTATTGGCCATGGGGACCAACACCCCCCACGGCATGCTCCTGCTATCTCCCAAGGTGCCCACACTTGGGAGATAACTATTTGCTTTGCTTGGCAGGAGCTGCGACAGCTCCCACCAAGTGAGAGCAAACACTAAGGGGTCATTCTGACCCTGGCGGTCATCGACCGTCAGGGCCAACGACCGCGGAAGCACCGCCAACAGGCTGGCGGTGCTTCCTGGCCAATTCTGACCGCGGCGGTAAAGCCGCGGTCAGAAAAGGGAAACCGGCGGTTTTCCGCCGGTTTTCCCCTGGCCAAAGGAATCCTCCATGGCGGCGCTGCAAGCAGCGCCGCCATGGGGATTCCGACCCCCTTCCCGCCATCCTGTTCCTGGCGGTTCTTACCGCCAGGAACAGGATGGCGGGAACGGGTGTCGTGGGGCCCCTGGGGGCCACTGCACTGCCCATGCCACTGGCATGGGCAGTGCAGGGGCCCCCTAACAGGGCCCCATAAAGATTTTCAGTGTCTGCTTTGCAGACACTGAAAATCGCGACGGGTGCCACTGCACCCGTCGCACCCCTTCAACTCCGCCGGCTCCATTTGGAGCCGGCTTCATTGTTGAAGGGGCTTTCCCGCTGTGCCGGCGGGCGGCCTTCTGGCGGTCGCCCGCCGGCCCAGCGGGAAAGTCAGAATGACCACCGCGGTCATTTGACCGCGGTACGGTCTTCTGGCGGTTCCCGCCAGGCGGGCGGCTTCCGCCGCCCGCCGGGGGCGGAATGACCCCCTAACTCTGCTCCCAGCAAGCGGGAGCATGAAAACTGCTCCTGCTTGCTGGGAGTGGAGTTTTCTTCTGTTTTCCTGCCTGTTGCAATGCGGGCAGGAAGCAGATAAAACGATCTCTCACATATGCAGGGAGCTGAATTTCTAGCAGCTTCCTGTGTGCAGGAGCAATTCTGGTGCCCCCAGGAGGCAGGAAGCTGGCTGGGACTGAGGGGGCCTTTAGGTTCCCCCACGGTCCCCATCATTATAATCTGGGTGCCCTGGGTGGTGCCAGGGCACTCCGGTAGATGCAGCCGGGCCCTGGGGTAGGGGGTCCCTGGGGCTGTATATGGCCCAAGAGGGGCACCGCTCAGCCCCCTTCCATTTTTAAATATGTATTTGGCCCCAGGGAGGTGTTGGTCCCCAGTATCTGAGGAGTCCAGACAGCCACTGCATCATTGTTTTTTTTAGCTCTGGGGAGGTAGTGGTCCCCGAAGCATATTAAAGCCCCAGGAGGGGGCCCTAGTGGACCCCCTCCTTTAAAAACAAAAAGCCTTGGAGCGGTGCTGGTTCCTGGGGCTCAAAGCACCGAAATAGAGGGGGATCCACAAGGCCTTCTCCCATATATTATCAAAGTTCCAAAAGGTAGAGGACCTGGCCCACTCGGTGGCTAAACTGACAAGCGGGGCGGAACGTGCTTGATTCTTTATAAACTTTTGCTGTGGATTCATGAATCTGCCACCATTTTGCAGCAAAATGTTTTAAAAAATGCTTTTATGCCCCGGCTGGGTCCTGCACCAAGGCTAGGACGGTCAGGGTATTCCCTCACTGTCAACTTTTCTTTTCTTTGCTAACGCTGTGCGTGGAACTGGCTTGGCTACTTAATGGGGTTCTGACTGCAGGTCCTGGCCTGTGGCCAGGCCCTACAGCCAACCCAAACTCGCTTGGGTGAAGGCCGTGTGTGGTGTGGGGTTGGGTGGTTACAGGGATAGGCCCTGTAGCCAATTCCCTACCGTGCATGGCCAATGGCCGTGCATTGTAATGAGTTTGATGCTTACAGAGTAGGCCACAGGGCCTGGCTGCTGTGCATGACACAGAGGTGGGTGCTTACAGGTGGCTGGCTACAGGGCCTGGCTAATGGGGTAATTGGCAGTGCATGGCTAATTACCCCATTACCTCATAGTTCTTTGAAATAACTTTAACAGTTGAGCTTATATGGTTTTGTGCGTAGAAAATCTGAACCTAACCATAATGTCCCTGTCACGTTTTACTGAATTTCTATGGATTTTTTTACTTTGATTTCCTAACTATAGCAACCCTGTAACATTTGATCATTTCAGTGAATTTCTACGGTATTTTAATGTTAAGTAAAATGTCTATTGCAATGCATGATGTGGGGGGGTGGTAGGTGAACCCAGGGCCTAGACTGACATTGTGCTGCTCCTGTCCCTCATCTCCTTTCCATCCATTGTACAAGTCCATGCCCCTGCTCCATCATTACAGCCCTGTGTGGCTGTTGTTGTGCCGCTGCCCTTCCTGCCTACATTGAACAGTTATCTTGCTGCCGCATCCACCTCCTCCCTACCCTCTGTTGTACGAGTTCATGCACCAGCCCCCTACCTCTTTCCCTGCATGGTCCGATGTTCCTTCACTGCCCTCCATTTAGCTTGATGTCTCTGCCCACTCCTACTGCCCTCTGTTGCCCAGTTCTGTGCCCCATCATGGCCCTCCTGCTTAGCCTCTGTGCTTAGCTTGCTGCCCCTTCCCTCCTTCCCCCTGCCCTCTGATATCTGTGTGCTTGACCCAGCGCCCTCCTTTTTACCCACCATGTTCCATGCACCTGCCACTGCCTCTCCTATCTACTTTGAGTGTTCTGTTGAGCTGATACTGCCCCTCCAACCTGCCAAGCATGGTCAGATGACTGCCACCTGTCCCTCCCAACTCCACCCTGCTTGTCCAAGTTCCATGACCCCATTCCCTCCCTCATGTCCTCCATGGTCCATTTTGCTGCCACTCCTTTTTGCCGTCCATGCTCTATTGTGTTGCAACTGCTTCTCCCGCCTACCCTGCGTGGTCTGATTGAAGGCCTTTCACTGCCCTCTATTGTCTGTGTCCAGCCCCCTACCCATACCTTCTGACTTCCATGGTCCTTTGTGCATGCCCCTGCCCCATTCCCTCATGATGGCTTTTGTGCTGCCACTAACTCTCCCATTTGCCATCCATGGTCTTCTGTGCTGCTACAGCCCCTCCTACCTGCCCACTGTGGTCAGAGTGCTGCCCCTGACCCACTCCCACTTTCCCTACCTTATCTGAGTGTATGTAATTATAGTTTTACAGTTGTCCTCCATGGTGTGTTGTGCTTTCAGTGCCCATCCCACTTGCCTTCCATGATCAGCTTGCTGCTCCTGCCCTGCCCCCTTACCCCCTGCCTCTTTTTTCCATGTACCATCCCCTATCCCCTCCCTCCAACATTGTCTGTTCCATTGTCGTGCCCCTGTCCCCTCCCTCCTGCTCTTCATGGTCTTGTATTCTGCAACTGTCCCTCTTGTCTGTCTGTCTGGTATAGTCAGCTTGCTGCCCTTGCCTCTTTCTCCTCTGCTGTCCATGTGCATGGCCCTGCCCCCTTCCTATTTTTTTACATGGTCTGTTTTGCTGCACTGATGTCCCCCTTGCCCTGTGTGGTGTATTGTGCTGCTGCAGGCCCCTGATGCCTACCCTGCAAGTTCAGTTTGTTGCCCCCACCCATCTCCCTCCTGCCCTATGATCTGAATCCATGTCCCTACCCCAAAACTCCTGCCCTCTGTGATCCAATGTACCATACTCGCCAACATTCTGATCCTGGTAAGTGGGAGATTTTGAAAAAAAATGGAGGAATTGATTTTTCCCATTGACGTACATTTAAAAAGAAGAAATTTTAGTCAGGAGACAGATAAATTAAAACCCTTTTGAGCTTAAATTAAAAACACCAGGAGTCTCCTGCCTGAATCGGGTCTTTTGGCATGTATAGTTGTACTGTCACTGCCTCTTCCTTCTGCCACAGCCTCTCCTGCCTGTCCTGTCTGGTTGATTTGGTGCCCATGCTCCCCTTTCCCCACCCTCCATGGTCCATTGGGCTGCCACTGCCTCTCCCGCCTACCCAGCATGGTCAACATGTTGCCTCCGTACTCTCCTCCCTGCCCTCAATTATCCAAGTAAGTTCCCCTGACATCTGCCTCCTCACAGTATTCTAATTTACAAATAGATTGCTAACATTCAATATTTATTACAAAAGTGTGGCACTCCTGACTTCATCTTGATGTAATTAAAATTGTAATACATAAAGCATTTACTTTCGAAATTGTAAAATGAGAGGGTCTTCTTCACATAGAAATTATGGTTAGTGCTCTGAAGAACTAAAATGAGGACATATTTTCAGAGTTCTCAAATAGCAACAAAGCATTTTTAAATTATTTGCTATCTTGATGTTTTGTTATTCAGATGATAACTTGATTATTTGTTACACTTAGGGGAGAGAATGTGGCATTAGGGCTAGAGCTGATGCTCGTGTAAAGGACTCCAATACCGTTGGGTCACGTCTGTGCTAAATAAAGCTGCAAAAACAGAAATTGGAGGGGCATATTTATACTCTGTTTGCATCGTTTGTGCCACATTTTTTTTTACTCTAAAACAGTGCAAACTTAACTCCATATTGATATTTTGACGCTAGACCCGTCTAGCGTCAAAATATTGAAGCTGTCGTCATTTTTTGAATGCGTGAACCCACCTTGTGTCAATGAGATGCAAGGTAGGCGTTCCTATCCAAAGAATGACGCTATCCCCATACCGCTATATTTATCCCATGTGCGTGGGTGGGATGCAGCCCCAAATAATGGCGCTAAGCTTGCTTAGCGTCATTGTTTAACGCCTGGGTCAGACCAGGCATTAAGAGACCTGTGGACCCATTTCCATGGTCAAACCCAATGGAATGGGCCAATATGTGCCCACCCCAAGCACCAGGAACACCCCCAACCGCACCAGGAGGGACACCAGAGAATGGGGGACCCCATACTAGGTAAGTAGGTTAAGTATAGGTAAGTATTTGTAATTAACATTTAAGTGCCTTTGTGGGCCCTGAAATGGGACCCCAGCATGGCACTGGGTGCAATGTCCATGCCCAGGGGACGCTAGTCCCCTGTGCTGACCATTGGGGTGGTGGGCATGACTCCTGTCTTTTTTAAGACAGGAGTCGTATGTTATGGATGGTTGTACGTCAGGAAATGGTGCTAGGCTGGTTAGAGGCAATGTTTTGCCTCTAACCAGCCTAGTGTCATTGTTTGAGGAAAAAAAACCTTCACCCCCACCCAGCTAACGTCTTTTTTTCTGACTGTAGCCCAAGCTTAGCACTGTCATTGGGCTATACTTGAGCTACATTTTGGTGATATTTGCGCTGCATTTGGGCTCTTTTGTCCCTGATGGCCATCTTTGGAGACTTATTTGTTAAGAAGCTCCTTAAGCTCCTCATGTACTGCAGTTTCATCAGTAGAAAATGCTTTCAGTTGTCCACTTCAATTCCATCAAGATAGCTGTCAGATGTGTGACACTTTTTGCATAAATTCAGAATTTTAGCAGTCTAGTTGCTCATTAAAATACTTTAGTAAACTGCTGATTACCAGAGAGTTAACTGGCAGTCTGCTGCTGGTGTTGAAAGTGCATATTTTACGTCTATATGTGAGAATGTTTTAATGAAATAGAAAAGGAAGATATTTGAGAACTTCCTTAAAATGTGTCCTCATTTTTATTTTGACAGCACTAACCATAATTTCTATGACAAAATGAAACCCCTCATTTTGTTCCTTTCTAAATTAAATGTTTTAAGTTTTACCAGTTTGATTAATTCAAGATGGCTTCAGGTGTGTCACACTTTTGTCATAAGTAAGACTGTTAGCACTCTAGTTGTTCTTTAGAACACTGTGGGAGGCTAAAACATTTTCTATTCAATTCAATTCTATTAAGGACACGGATTCGAGGATTATGCTTCTCCTTCTTTGCTGTTTATCTTTAGCAGACACACCAGCCTATGAAAATCAACTTTTTTCTTAAACTACAATACCCATACTATTTGTGCATGACATCACATTATCAGTCCAATCGTAACTTTCTAAAGGCTACATAGTGTAGAGGATCCAAACAATTTCCTCTTTCTTTGCTTGAGATAGAGTCTTAGGTGGTCATTACAACCCTGGCGGACGGTGTTAAGGCGGCTTTAAGACCGCCAACAGGCCGGCGGAAAACATTTTGGAATTACGACTGTGGCGGAAACCGCCAACAAAGACAGCCACTTTAACGCTCAGACCGCCACGGCGGTACAAACAAACAGCTCGGCGGTCACCGCCAACAGACAGGCGGAGGACAATGTACCGCCCACACTATTATGACAGGCCAATCCGCCACCTTTTCCGGGGCGGATTCACCGCGGATAAAAACACAGCGGAAACAGGAATTTCGAAGGGAAAACGCTCACCTCTACACACTCCACAAGGAATGAGGACACCATGGAGCCGGAACTCCATATTCTCCCTGCAATAGTCTTCCTGCTCCTGTATCAGGAGCACCAACGCCGGCGGCGAAGACCACAGTGAGTACTGCACCTACGACACAGGGGAGGGGGGGAGGCAAAAAACAGGGACACACACACGCAACACCCCCACCCCCACCCTCACCCACTACAACACACACACCAATGCATATCTATACATTACAGTTACACCCCCCAACCCCCCGGAAGAATGCAATGACAAAAGGAAATAAGTGTAACCATTGTAATATATCAAAATTCAGTAAGCAAAAATATACATATATACACTATTAACAAAATATACACCAAGATTAGTAGTCCAGGTATTGCACCATTTATAGTCCCTGGACCACTGGGCCCAAAATGCATGGGCGAGGCCCACACACGATACCAGATCAAAACAGAGAGAACACTGCAGGGGCATCAGATAGAAATACAACAGGCACCTCAGGGGGAAGAGAAGGGGGGGCACCTCAGCCGGATGAGTGCACGACGCCAGATCCACGAGGGGGCTCCATGCCCATTGATGTATCCTGAGGAGTGCAATGCCACAGTCTCTCAAGTCTCTACAGTGGGTGGTTTGCCCGCTGTTCAATCCTGGGGAGTGCAAAGCCACAGTCTCTCAAGTCTCTACAGTGGGTGGTTTGCCCACTGTTCAATCCTGGGGAGTGCAAAGCCACAGTCTCTCAAGTCTCTACAGTGGGTGGTTTGCCCACTGTTCAATCCTGGGGAGTGCAAAGCCACAGTCTCTCAAGTCTCTACAGTGGGTGGTTTGCCCACTGTTCAATCCTGGGGAGTGCAAAGCCACAGTCTCTCAAGTCTCTACAGTGGGTGGTTTGCCCACTGTTCAATCCTGGGGAGTGCAAAGCCACAGTCTCTCAAGTGGATGACAGTCTCCACTGGTTCTGGAGGGGGCTTGGTGCCCAGAGTGATTCATCCTGCCAAGGACTGGGGTAGTGGATGTATCTCTCCACTGGTTCTGGAGGGGGCTTGGTGCCCAGAGTGCTTCATCCTGCCAAGGACAGACGTAGTGGATGCATTTTCCACTGGTTCTGGAGGGGGCTTGGTGCCCAGAGTGCTTCATCCTGCCAAGGACAGACGTAGTGGATGCATGTCTCCACTGGTTCTGGAGGGGGTTTGGTGCCCAGAGTGCTTCATCCTGCCAAGGACAGACGTAGTGGATGCATGTCTCCACTGGTTCTGGAGGGGGCTTGGTGCCCAGAGTGCTTCATCCTGCCAAGGACAGACGTAGTGGATGCATGTCTCCACTTGTTCTGGAGGGGGACTCGTGCCCAGAGTGCTTCATCCTGCCAAGGACAGACGTAGTGGATGCATGTCTCCACTGGTTCTGGAGGGGGACTGGTGCCCAGAGTGCATCACTCACCCTGTGACGGTCCCTGTTGCGTCAGTGCCCCTGCCGCTCATGCGCTAGCGGTGCTTGACTTGGCTGTCCATGGCCTGTTCAGCGGTGCTTGCCCTGTTCAGCGGTGCTTGACTTGGCGGTCCTTGCCCTGTTCAGCGGTGCTTGCGCTTTTCAGCGGTGCTTGACTTGGCAGTCCTTGCCCTGTCCAGCGGTGCTTCGCCTGTTCATCGGTGCTTGACTTGGCGGTCCTTGCCCTGTTCAGCGGTGCTTGCCCTGTTCATCGGTGCTTGACTTGGCGGTCCTTGCCCAGTTCAGCGGTGCTTACCCCGTTCAGCGGTGCTTGACTTGGCGGTCCTTGCCCTGTTCAGCGGTGCTTGCCCTGTTCAGTGGTGCTTGACTTGGCAGTCCCTGCCCTGTTCAGCGGTGCTTGCCCTGTTCAGCGGTGCTTGACTTGGCAGTCCTTGCCCTGTTCAGAGGTGCTTGCCCTGTTCAGCGGTGCTTGACTTGGCGGTCCTTCAGTGCCCAGCTGGGCTGGGGCTGGTGGTCCTTCATTGGTCAGCTGGGCTGTGGCTGGGGGGGCCCTCCTGGGCAGCTGGGCTGTGGCTGGTGGGACCTTCCTGGGCAGCTGGGCTGTGGCTGGCGGGGACCTCCTGGGTAGCGACGATGGGGCTGGCGGTGGCCTCCTGGGCAGCGACGATGGGGCTGGCGGTGGCCTCCTGGGCAGCGACGATGGGGCTAGCGGGGCCCTCCTGGCCAGCGGGGATGGGGCTGGCGGTGGCCTCCTGGGCAGCGACGATGGGGCTGGCGGGCCCTCCTGGCCAGTGGGGATGATGGCGGTCTTCTCCGCCGTGCTGCTCCTCCCAGACTTGCCGGCTTTCTTCTGGGCCTTCCCCACCTTGGGAGGAGTCACAGCTGAGTCCACACTCCCACCGGGACCCCTGTGAGCGGCTTGGGTGGCTGGAGTCTTCCCCTTCTCCCGCCGGGCACTGGCCAACTTCTGGTGCTTCACAGGGGGGGGGACTGGCTGTGCTGTGGCTCCGTGACACACTGGCTGTCCTGGTGGCCAGTGCACTCCACATACCTGTGACAACAGGCACCACTGGTCCCGGAGATTTTGTGGCTGAGGTGCTAGTTCGGGACCTATGAGTTGGACGGGGGGGTGGGAAATAGGTTAAGGGTGGACAGGAAAAGTTGTTTGGAGACACTGGGACTGGTAGCTGGAGGGCGTTTGGGAGTGGAGGAAGAGATGGTGGTTGTAGGAGGTGTAAGTTTTGTGGCTTTGGGTGCAGGTGCATGCGCTGGAGGCTGTTGTGAGGTGGATGTAGGTTGGGTGGGTGTGTGCCTGCGTTTGTGTATCTTCGGAGGGGGCGTCACAGACACACTGGGAGAGGACACAGGGGACGTGGGAATGGTAGTGGGGGTGGTGACTGCACGTGAGCGGGGTGTGCTGTGGGTGTGCTGGTGCGGGACGTAGTGGCTGTAGAGGTAGTGCATGCAGGTGTGAGTGAAGATGAGACTGAGAGGGAGGAGGGAGACGACGAGGAGGGGGACACAGTGGAGGCAGTGGATGTTGGTGTGTCTGTACGTGTGTGATGCTTGCGTGAGTACCTGTGGGATGTGTGGTGCTTATGTTTGCCTGAGCTTCCCTTGTGTGGTGAGGTGTGTGCAGGCTGGTCCGATGGTGTGCTTGGGATAGGCAGAGGTACAGGGGATTGGGAAGGGGCTGAGGTGCCTGGGGCGAAGGTGATGCCCACCCTCCTGGGTGAGCGGGCACGGGGCGAAGGCTGAGGGGCTGCTGGGAGGGCGGTGCTGGTAGGGGGGGTGGCGGCTGTACCTGTAGAATTGGGGGGCACAGATGTTGCCGCCACCACAAGGGAGCTCCCATCGGAGGACGAGTCCGTGTCGCTGGTTTCAGCTCCTGTCACCGCCGTGGTGCTCCCCTCGCCCTCTGTCCCACTGGTGCATTAAGAGTCCGTAGTGTGGCCATCAATGGCCATGTGGGATGCAGCTCCCTCGTGCTCCGGTGCCACTGCTCCTCCGCCTGATGATGCTAATGCACACAACAATAAGGAGACCGCAAAAAAGGGGGGGAAACAGAAGAAAGACATGTTGAGTGCATGGCTTACCGCTTCAGTTGGCGGACAAGACAGACACAGAAGCCCCCTGCACTACGTCGCGCTGTTGGGCTCTACAGTGTAATTACTGGGAAATGGCCTACAAGGCTATGGACAACATATGCACACATAGATGACACAGGTGCATGAATAGCTGTAGTTGGCACTCTACAGAGGTGGTGTGGGGGGCCACAGGGCCATGCCTTACGAAGGGGCCTAGCCTACGGAACTCGCCCTGGCCTAGGGAAATCCACAGCCCTCCTCCCCCACCCAGACCCCTCCACTGCGCGCAATGTCAGCTGAATGAGAGTGTACTCACCCCCTTGTGTCTGCTGTGATGCCCTCAAGCGCCCATCCAAATCCAGGTAGGCCACCGCCAGGATCCTGAACATCAGGGGGGTCATGGTTCAACGGGCACCCCTCCCACGTTGGGAGGCCATCCCCAGCTGAGCCTCCGCCGTCTTCTTGCTCCAGCGGCAAATGTCCTCCCATCTTTTACGGCAGTGGGTGCTCCGTCTGTGGTGGACCCCCAGGGTCCGGACGTCCTTGGCGATGGCACGCCAAATATCCTTCTTCTGGTGGCCGCTGGCCTACATGAAATGTACAGGGGAAGAAGAGAAGTCATTACCAACTGCGCCGACAAAGTGAGTGGCCCTCATCCCTACCCTTGCCATGTGGCACATGCACCCTCCGTCTTTCATTCACTCAGAACTCTGCCCCCTTCCTTCTTACAACCAGCCCTCTCCACACAGGCATAGCCCATTCAACATGCTCCCTGTGTACTTACCTGTTGGTCTGGAGGACCGTAGAGTAGCGTGTACTGGGGGAGGACCCCATCAACGAGCTTCTCCAACTCCTCCGATGTGAAGGCAGGGGCCCATTCCCCAGACGCACGAGCCATTGTCTCTTCCAGACCGAGGTCACAGCAGCACTTGCAGTGTAGGTCCTCTCCTGTCGAAGATCAGGTATCGAGTGATTGAACAGATAGAAAATGGCGGTCACGTCTGCGGCGGTCACGTCCGCGGAGGTGCGTACCATCACCGCCGGCGTACATCGTCATTGGCTCCTGGGACCCATAGGGTCCAATGTTAACCAATGCAGCATTGCGCCGCGGTCTTCGACCGCCTTCCGCGACGGTGTAAAACGCCAGCGCAGTTACCTCACATCCCATTGTCCCACTTTAGAGGTCAGGCAGCCGCCATTTCAGGGGCCCACATGGCCTAATTACCAACTGCGTCACACATACCCAGGCCTACTCTCAACACACATACAGGCCACATTTTGTGTATGAATGGTGTTCTGTGTAGACTGTGGGTACATACCTCTGAGTTGTTTGACTCTGTGCTCGCTGTTCTCCTTTATAGACACCGTCCGCTGGGGCATGTGAGGAGACGGCGGAATCCTCCGGTGTACTGACCGCTGGTGGACCTGTCGACAATGGAGGAAAGAAATTTGATTATCACCTACAGGTTTGACCGTGCCACAATCCAGGAACTGTGTACACAGTTGGAGCCTGACCTGATGTCAGCAATCCGCCATCCCACAGGAATCCCCCCTCAAGTGCAGGTGCTATCAGTGCTCCATTTCCTTGCAAGTGGGTCTTTTCAAACAACTGTGGCCATGGCATCAGGGATGTCCCAGCCTATGTTTTCCAACGTATTGTCCAGAGTGTTGTCTGCCCTGCTGAAACACATGCGGAGCTACATCGTTTTCCCTCAGGTGGAGGATTTGCCTACAGCGAAAGGTGACTTCTATGCCCTTGGGCATATCCCCAACATCATAGGTGCCATTGATGAGACCAATGTGGCTTTGGTCCCCCCCCACAGGAGTGAACAGGTGTACAGGAACCGGAAGAGTTATCATTCCATGAATGTACAGATGGTATGTTTGGCAGACCAGTACATCTCCCATGTGAATGCCATGTTCCCTGGCTCAGTGCATGACGCCTACATCCTGCGGAACAGCAGCATCCCTTATGTGATGGGTCAACTCCAGAGGCACAGTGTGTGGCTATTAGGTGAGCACCTGGGAGCAAGTCAGTGGGAATGGTTGTCTGGGGATATCCCTCCAGGGTAGTGCGTGTCTAACAGTTGTCCCTCACCATTTGCAGGTGACTCTCGTTACCCCAACCTGTCATGGCTAATGACCCCAGTGAGGAATCCCAGGACAAGGGCAGAGGAATGCTACAATGAGGCCCATGGGCGAACTAGGAGGGTGGTCGAGCAGACCTTTGGCCTCCTGAAGGCCAGGTTCAGGTGCCTCCATATGACAGGTGGATCCCTATTCTACTCACCAAAGAAGGTGTGCCAGATCATCGTGGCCTGCTGTATGCTTCACAACTTGGCTTTGCGACGACAGGTGCCTTTTCTGCAGGAGGATGGTCCAGATGGCGGTGTTGTGGCAGCTGTGAAGCCTGTGGACAGTGATGAGGAGGAAGCAGAGGAAGAAGACATGCAGAACAGGGACTCAGTCATCCAGCAATATTTCCAGTGAAACACAGGTGAGAATACATTCCTGCCTACTACATGTACTTTTACACTTCTACCTCTCTCCTGTCAGTCGATTTCACCCAGTGTATGGTCACTGAGTTGTCACTTTCCCTTACAGTTTCACAGGTGTGGGTCCCAACGTGTGTCATCTGCTTAGATTCCTCAGGGACTAGAGCAGTGTGACATAGGTATGTTGACATTACTATTTCATGTACATTTTGTCACTGTAATTACAAATACACTATTTCGAAATCACAGACAGACTCCTGATCTTTTGGTGCTTTAAGTGTGTTTATTTAAGTGCTCAATATTGGAGGGGATAGTAAAATGGTGAGGGGTGATGGCGGAGGAATGTCCATGGCAGAGTCCAGTCTATTAGTCTCACAGGTGCATTGCCCATATGGGCAAAGGAAGTGGAGCTGGGGCAGTTTCAATATGGACAGGGTGACAAAGTGGGACAGTGGGATGACAATCAGGGTGGTCTCATTTCTTGGCGGGGGTCTTGGCATCGTGCTCTGTCTTGTTCCTGGATCTCAGGGACCGTTTGCGGGGTGGTTCTCCCTCTGCAGGGGGTGGGGTGCTGGTGTGGTGGTCCTGTGGCGGTGCCTCCTGTCCACTAGCGCCGGCGGTGGTGGTGGGCAGTTCATCGTCCATGCTAGTGTCAGGGGCCCCTTATAGTGCCACAGTGTCCCTCCTGGTGTTGAGTACTTCCTTCAGCACCCCTACGATGGTGCCCAGGGCGGAGCTGATGGTTCTGAGTTCCTCCCTGAACCCCAAATACTGTTCCTCCTGCATGCGCTGGGTCTCCTGAAACTTGGCCTGTACCGTTGCCATCGTCTCCTGGGAGTGGTGGTAGGCTCCCATGATGGAGGAGAGGACCTCGTGGAGAGTGGGTTCCCTTGGCCTGTCCGCCCCCTGTCGCACAGCAGCCCTCCCACTTCCCCTGTGTTCCTGGGCATCCGTCCCCTGGACCGTGTGCCCAGTACCACTGCCCCCAGGTCCCTGTTGTTGGGGTGGTGGGTTATCCTGGGTTCCCTGTAGTGGTGGACACACAGCTGATTGACGTGTCCTGGGGACGGAGGTATGGGCCCGCTGGGTGGGTGCTGTGCTGGTGTTTCCAGAGGGGGGAAGGTCTGTGGTGGCCTGTGCCTATGTGAGGGGAACCGACTGTCCCGAGGACCCCGATGGTTCGGGCTGGTCATCTAGATCCAGGTGGACAGAGGTGCTGTCATCACTGTGGGCCTCTTCTGTGGGTGGAGTGGAGATGTCTGGACCCTCCTGTCTGGTGACGTTGGGTAGTGGTCCTGCAGGGGTGGAAAGGCATGATTATTGCATCTGTGTGTGCCATGGTGTGCAATGGGTTGGTGACCGTGTACCCCAGTGCTGGCATTCCTGTGTTGGGGCTTGTGTGATGATGGTTTAGAGGGTTGTATGGGTATGTGCAGTGGGCATGCTTTAGTGATGGGTGTCCATGCGTTGGTGTTGCATGCAGGGGTTGGTGTTGGGATGGGTGGTTTGTGAAATTGGTACATTTGTGAGGAGTTGGAGTGATAGGGGTGGGGGCGAGGGTAGGGGTATTTGATAGCATGCAGGTAGGGTGGGGGATATGGTAGTTAAAGGTTTGACTTACCAGAGTCCATTCCTCCACCGACTCCTGCGAAGCCCTCAGGATGCAGAAACACCAAGACCTGCTCCTCCCATGTTGTTAGTTGTGGGGGAGGAGGTGGGGGTCCGTCTCCAGTCCGCTGAACCGCCTGGTGGTGTCTTGAGACCACGGAACGCACCTTCCCCCGTAGGTTGTTCCACCTCTTCCTGATGTACTCCCGATTTCTTGGATGTTGTCCCACTGCGTTGACCCTGTCGACTATTCTTCGCCATCGCTACATCTTCCTTGCAATTGAGGTGTGCTGCACCTGTGCTCCAAATAGCTGTGGCTCTACCTGGACGATTTCCTCCACCATGACCCTGAGCTCCTCCTCCGAGAACCTGGGGTGTCTTTGCTGTGCCATGGGGTGGTGTAGGTGATGTGTGGGGTGGGGTGTGTGGTGATAAGTGTGGTGATATGTAGTGGTGTGTGGTGTTTTGTGCATGGAAGTTGTGTGGGTGATGGTGTTGTGTGCCTGTGGATGCTAGTTTGTGGATGGTGGTGTCTCTCTCTGGCCTTCTCTCTGTAATAGTGGTCGTAGGGGTTTGTGGGTGATGTGGGTGTGTGTTTTATAGTGTATTGGGTGTGTGGGAGTGGTGTGTGTATGTGTATCAGGTGTGTGTATTTCGAATTGTCCAATGTGGTAGTGTTTTGTAAGAGTGTGTGTATTTTGAGCGCGGCGGTGTGTACCGCCAATGGAATACCGCGGTTGAAAGACCGCCGCATGGATTCGTGTGTCGTGATAGTGTGGGCGTATTTCTGTTGGCGTGATGGTGGAGGTTTTTTTTTCGCCAGTTTATCACAGACCTTTGGTGTGGCGGACTTGTGTGGGTGTCTGCATTTTGTCGGATTCCGAGATGTGGGTCATAATAGCTGTGGCGGAATTCGGCGGCCGCGGCGGTGTGTTGGCCATCTTCTGCACGGCGGTAAGCAGCTTTTACCGCCAATGTTGTAATGACCCCCTTAAAGTCTATAAATAATTTAACTGCAACATTCCTGAAGCCGGTCTGCCACTCAGATTAGTTCTGCTCTCTGGAGGCAAATGTACGCAGCTACTCTCGGTATTGTAATAAACGGGGGAAATGCATATAGGAGAGAATCTTTCCATTGCTGTAGGAAGGCATTCATGGCACTAGCCATGGGGTCTGGTCTCCATGAGAAGAATCGGGGAATCTGATGCGAGAGATGAGAGGCAAACAGGTCGACATGACACTGGCTCCATCTCTGCTGAAGTGCCTGAAAAACCAAGTGATGGAGACTCCAAATGCTGGAGTCCTTGAGGAACCTGGAGTTCCAATCCGCTATTGAGTTGAGGTAACCTGGTAGGTACTCTGCTGTCACTGGTATCTTGTTCTGGAGGCAGTAGTACCAAAAGGTCCTTGCTATCTCCGTTAGAATTCTCAATCACGTGCCCCCCCAATTTGTTGATGTACTGTACCGCTGAGATGCTGTCCATGCGTAGGAGTACACAGCAATCAGACTTCTGGGCCAGGGTCTTTATTGCAAAGGAGCCTGCAAAGAGTTTTAGACAATTGATGTGTAGTTGAGATTTGTTGTGGGACCAGCAGGCGCCTGTGGAGAGTGAGCCTCACCTGGCTCCCCCGCCCCATCTACTGGCGTCTGATTCCAGAATGACATCTGGTCGAGATCCATGGCTTTGCCATTCCAGGTGGACATGTGGTCTAGCTACCATTGCAGCTCACTGCGAGCTTCTGGAGGAAGGTCTATAATTTCTGTGTACAACAGCCCCTTCTGTAAGTGATAAATTTCCAGTTGTTGGAGCGCTCTGTAGTGTAAAGGGGCTGGGAATATGGCCTGAATGGAGGATGCTAAAAGGCCCACAATTCTGGCTAATACCCTGAGGGATATCCTATCTTTGCTGAGAGTCGATAGATGATCATCCAAATGCCTCGACTAGAGAGTCTCCGCCTCATAAGGTCTTGGTGAAACACCAAGGAGCGGAGGAAAGTTCAAATGGGAGGACCTTGAATTGGAACCACTGACTGTTCCATCTGAACTGTAAAAACTCCCCCCCCCTTTCTTGTCCACTGCAAAGATGTTGCTGCACAACCCTGAAAAATCGGGTTGACATAGAGAGATAGCGTCTTTGATCAACAACTGGTTAATTTCTTGTGGAATAAAGATGTGAACCAGTTGATGAGGAGTCCCAAAGAACTCAAGTTGGATATCTGAGACTGTTTCTAGGACCCACTGGTCTGAAGTTATCTTTGCCCAATTGTGTAGAAAAAATTTGGTCCTTCCCCCTATCACTACTGATGACTGAGGTATCAGACTCACCTTGAGGATTGGTGTTGGATCTGTAATTGTTTTGGTGTGAGGTCCTACTAAAATGCGCTCATCCCGCTCTAGCCCTGGCGGGGTAGAAAGTGTCTCTGGGGAAATAGTATCCTCTATTTGAGGCGGTGCATGTCAATTGAGAACTATATGCTGGGCAGCCGGACAGACGTCCTCTATTTCTGCCGGCCCTGGTGAAAAGGCACTGGTGGAAAACCTTGCTGGGCGAGGTCTGGTCCTTATCTAGAGCTGTGAAGATATGGACAAATTTGCCCAGATCTTTGGCAAATCCGTCCTGAAATAAAAGACCATTGGCTAAGGGTCCTGGTTCCGCATTGGCCAGATCTGCCAATTTGGGGTCAATGCGTATAAGAATAGAGCGTCTTCTCTCAATGGAGATTGCAGAATTTGCATTACCTAGCATGCACAATGCCCTTTGGGCCCAACCTGCTAACGTTTTAGGGTCTATAGAGGAGCCTGATTCTTTAGCGCCCACTGCTAGCGCTACTATTTTGCAAAGGGTTCCTGCTAAATCCAGTGGTTGTTCCTGGCATGATTTCTAGGATCGGTCTATACCCTTCTTGGGATCCTTAGAAGAGCGTTTAAGGAAAGTCGCCAGATTGGGGTCTAACTCTGGTGTCAGGGCGTCTTTCCTGGGAATGTCTGGGCAAGGGCATTCGGAATGGAGGCGGTTCCTGACCTCCTTATCTAAGGTTTTTTTTAGTCACGTCTGGGTGTATTCTGCAACTGCGGGCATGGGGGTCCAGTCTGCTGATCTAGGATGGATGATGGCATCTGGGTCAAAATTGAGAGTAGTGTTGGTGTCTGTCTTGCGATTGTGGTTTGCCTCTTGTTTGAAAAATAACGTCTCTGCTTCGGGGAGTGCCAAGTGTCATCATCAAAATCTGAGTGAGGGAAAGGGGAATCCTCAAAGGCTTCATCTTGAGGAGGGATGAGAAGGGCTTGGGTGTTGGTGGATCGCACAGCTGAGTACTCATGGTCTGTGGCTTGGGCTACGCGGGCCATGGGAGCGGCATGCGCCCACTCTGTTTGAGCCGGGCTTGTTTGTCTGTGAAGGTAGGTAGGGGCATGGGATTAGACTGTCAAGGAGGAATGGTCAAGGCGTACCTTTTCAGCTGTCTGGCAATCGGTTGCAGTGCTACTGCTAAGGCTCTGTTCACCGACTGGGCTACCAAGGAATCAAGGGAGTGCACAATGTCTTCTGCGAGAAATAAGTCTTGTTCCTGCAGATATGCAGCATCTGAGTGCTGTCTGACAGACATGTTGGGCTTAAAATTTACACTTTGGGAAGTCTTTTGAAAATTGGAAATATTTATGACAGGTTGGCAGTCTTCTGACCCTTCTAAATGTATAAATACTCAGTGTAGGTGGGGGTCCCCGGGGTATCAGACCAAGTGAGAGGGTGGGCACTTCATGTGAGGGAAACTCACAGAGGAAGCTGACTGGCTCTATAAGCATATATTCTCCCCTCAAGAATAAAGAACCTGTATTAGCCATTAATTACAACACTGGCAGCTGGGCGCAAGGAGGATGTTGATCTCAATTGCCTAGCGACAACCAGCGAGAGCCAACTCAAATATGCAGAATCTCAGGGTGGGCTTGCGCTCCTATACTGACAGGAAACTGACCCGTGGCGCTTTGCGCGCTCGCTGGCAGCGAGCCAGAAAGAGGACTGCTGCAGTTATAGCGTGCATAAGTTAAGCTGACTCATGTAGCTTGCCCGAGTATGAACACAACAGGAAAAGAAAATATCATCCGGTATGGTGAGTGTCAAGCAGACCGCCAAAAATGTTTAAAAAACGATTTTAAGCCCCTGGGTGAGCCAAGGCCATTGTTTATTTGTAACAGGGCACCAGGTCCCCCCTCCGTAGCCCTGGGAACCACCACCTCCCCAAGATGATGTAGAAAATATGTGTGGGTCGGCTGTGCAGCTCTCCCACTCCTTGGGGACCATCACCTCCCAGGGGGCTATATTTAAATTGTGTGCATGGGGGCCGTGCAGCCACCCTAAGCCCCCGGGACCACCATCTCCCCGGGGCTATAAGAAAAATAATTATAGGGGGTCTGTTTGGGCCCTCATAGCCCCGGGGACGACCACCTCCCTGGGGCCTTGTTTGTAGGGGGGCCACGTGGCCCCCCTCATGGTGCCACTGATGGCCCTGGAGACTACCACGCCCCAGGGCTGGCTCCTGCTATGTCCCGGAGTGTCCACCCCAGGGCATAGATGTTTGCTTTTGCCTGGTGGGAGCTGACCGCTCCACCCAAGCAAAAGCAAACATAACTCCACTTTCTGACAGCAGTACATGTTAAACAGTTCCCACTGTCAGAAAGTGAAGTTTTCATCTGTCTTCCCTGCACGCAGATATGCATGCAGGGACGGCAGATAAAACATTGCTACAGCAAGCAGGGAGCTGCTATTAAAAGCAGCTCTTTGCTTGCTGGAGCAATACCGGTTGACGCAGGAGGCGGGAGCCGGCTGGGACCACAGGATCCTTGAAGCTCCCCCCACATTCCCAGATAGCCTGGACAGGACAACAAATGTTTAAAAAAAAAAAAAAAAAAAATCGGATGGGACCGTGGGGGAGGCCTTGAGGCTTTCCCCACGGTCCTACATAGCCCATAAAGGGCAAAAACTATTGGAAAAAAATACATAGCATAATGGTAAAGGTCACAGACCTTCACACTGAGAGTTGAGGGTTTGACTCCAGGTATATCTGTAGTCATTTCCCTTCTTTAATTTCTTTTCAACCGGAATTGCTAAAGGCTTATACTTAAAGGTGATCTTACTCTTTTTAATTGACAAATATATATTTTTTAATTTGTGCAGAAATATTTCATTCTAAGTATATCAAACATCAAAGTCTAAAAAAGTCTCTATCTCGCTCACTCTTTTTCTCTCTCTCTTTCAGTCTCTTTCTCCCACTTACACACACCCAGTCAGACCCTTACGCAGCCCCTCGCAGACTCACTCAGACACTCACACACCCACTCACAGACCCACTCAGATCCTTGGGCACCCACTCACAGCCCCACTCAGACCCTCACAACCCCACTCACAGACCCACTCAGACACTCAAGTACCTACTCACAGATCCACTCAGACAGTGGTTCGATTAATGTATAGCAATGAAAATTACTATACGTTGACAAAACATAGAAAGTCAATGGAAAAGACAAAGGTTATTCGGACGTTATAGTTAGGAAATAGAATTTTTTTTAAACATAGAGATTCACTTAAAAAAACAAAGGTCGCAGGGACATTACAGTTAGGATCACAGTTTAAATCTACGAAACCATAGAAATTCACCAGTTATAGTTACTTGAGATAATTCTAACTATAGCAGGGGAATTTGTAAGGTATGGTGTCTTATTTTTTGGTGGGTCATTTTTTCTTGCCTTTTATGGGCTATCTGGGACTGCGGGTGGAGCCTCAAGGCCTCCCCCACAGTCCCACCTGATTAAATTTTTTGTTGCCCTTTATGTGCTCTAAGGGACTACAGAGGGAGCCTCAAGGCCTCCCGCTGTAGGCCCCCTGCTGAAGCCAAGTCCCAACATGGCTGACAACACTTCCTTGCTGAAGTATTGGCAGCCAATCAGATCTCAGGACGAGATCAGGAGGGGTAGAAAAATCCTTTGCGTCGCTAGATTTACAAATTTGGGTTTCCTTTCATTTCTCAAAATCTACTGAACAGATTTACAAAAAATAACAAAAAGGGTTCTTTCTGGACCTAGACCTACCTTTCTGCCAAATTTGGTGTAATTTCGTCCAGTGGTTTTGGAGCTATCTCTGTTCAAAATCCCGATCGAAAAATGAATGGGGAAAATGTGTTATGCCCCCCCCCTTTTTCTCAGCCCCACTTGATGGATCACCCTGAAACTTTCCAGACAGCAGCTGAAGCGAGTGTTGCATTTTCTTGGAAAATTTCAAGAAGATTCATCAAACTGTGCAAAAGTTATTAGCAAAACAAAAAACGTTCTTTCTATAGAAACTAGGTCCTAACTATAACTACCTAGTGGCGACCGTCACTAGGCCACTAGGTAAGAGATATATATATATGCATATATATATATATATATATATATATATATATATATATATATATATAAACACATATATATCAGACTATCAAACAAACTCTCCACAGTCAAAGAGAAAAAGAGTGGACTCCATGGTGTGATGCAAATAAAAATGTAATCACTTATTCCAGTCTCCAGTGACAGCATAAGTAATGGAAGAAAACACCCTACTAATTTTCTCATGCCAGATGCCTTGATCACAGGTGACATAGGGGGTCATTCCGACCCTGGCGGTAAATACCGCCAGGGCCGGGGTCGGCGGTGGCACCGCCAACAGGCTGGCGGTGCTCCGCCGGGCATTCTGACCGCGGCGGTACAGCCGCTGCCAGAAGCGGAAAGCCGGCGGTGTACCGCCAACTTTCCGCTGCCCATGGGAATCCGCCATGGCGGCGCAGCTTGCTGCGCTGCCATGGGGATTCTGACACCCCATACCGCCATCCTGTTCCTGGCGGTTCGCCCACCAGGAACAGGATGGCGGTATGGGGTGTCGTGGGGCCCCCGTAAGAGGGCCCCACAAAGAATTTCAGTGTCTGCTTTGCAGACACTGAAATTCGCGACGGGTGCAACTGCACCCGTCGCACCTTCCCACTCCGCCGGCTCCATTCGGAGCCGGCTTCCTCGTGGGAAGGGTGTTTCCTACTGGGCTGGCGGGCGGCCTTTTGGCGGTCGCCCGCCAGCCCAGTGGGAAACCCAGAATGACCGCCGCGGTCTTTTGACCGCGGTACGGTCTTCTGGCGGTTCCCGCTTGGCGGGCGGCTCCCGCCGCCCGCCAAGCTTAGAATCAGCCCCATAGTGTTTCTTTTCTTTCAATTTTAAAACCTATCATGTGTAGTCAACATAAATGAAAGCTTGCAGGGTAACAATCTCGAACTTTCTGTGGCTACAATATTAATATTTTATTATGATTACCTGAAAAGGTAGTATGTTCCATCAAATAAGTAGATAATTCATAATACATGCTTCACTCTAAATCAATAGTTTCTCAATTACTGGCTGCTTACTATTACATATTATTTGCCATTAATATATGTGATTCGACTTGTACAAATAATGATTCTCATATCAACGGACATTAGTAAAACATGGCGAGTAATTGGTTGAGGTCTTCACCTCCATATGTTTCTAGCGCCAACTAGGTGCATTGCACACCATATAAGATATATTAGCAATCTGTCAAAACGTTTGTCAAATACCAGCATGAGATCTCATTGCAAATGCATGCTAATTAGCCATGGTGTACAATGCATATATAGTACATTCAGCCCCAGTGGGCAAACAGCAAATACAAAATCACCACATAATTTTGAGTCAAATCTTTGATGATTGTGCCCAAATGGACAAACATATGAATATCTTTATAAATAAAACAATATATTGGTCTGACTGCTGCCCCAGAACAATAGGCTCAACTCTCCTGTATTTCCTAAACTTGAAAATAAAAAGACACAAAAGGAAGCAGAAAAAACAAAGAAAGGCTGTGATTTATATAGATTAAAAAAGGAAAGCTATACTGAACACTCCATTAGAAAGATAATACAAAGGAGTTAGCAAAACTGCTTAGATGTATAGCATTGCAACTCGTGTATGCTGCTAGCGCGCCTGGTCCTTAGTAAGTAAACTTACAAAGGGACGCATATAGGTCGATTAACCTTTTGATTCGCATGGAGTATCCTAGCTGTGGTGTAATCAATGTGCATCAATAATCAATACACAAATCAATGATAGATAAGCAAAAAACATTAATCATTAGTGAATCGCGTCAACATCTCATGAATGACCACAACTCAATTATACATTTTATCAATTTTATTTCCTATTTGTTACAATACTAAGTCATAAGGTTAATTCAAACTTTATTCAATTCACTCAAGATTAATTCATTAGTGACCACCAATATCATAACTTAATCAGAACTTCAGAAAACATGCGTTCTAATTCCTCTAATTCCTCAACATAAGCCAATAAAGAAGAATCTGTTAACATGAATAGCAGAGTTCAGCAAATCAGTCCATCAATCATTTGTCACCGTCTATGCCAATGTCTCAGAATGGAAACTCTACCTAACCCAGATTAGCATTGGCTTGTGGGACTTCATGCGAAAACAGTATAGAACATGGATTTGGAAAAACATCTAACAAGAAGAAAAACTATAAACAGCGCAGTTGGTACCTAGAAAGAAGAGGCACAAAAGTCAATCAGTCACGTTGTCATAGCTACCTATCCACGGTATGGATCAGCAACAAAGTCAGTCTTCGTCTTCAGGTCATTAATCGATCAGCAATTCATCAGGCTCTCAAGAACATGAGCCCAATGACAGAATCTCAAATCTCTTCTTCCCCAATATCGCATCAATTTCGGAATACGTTTTCTCCTAGATCAGTTCTGAAGTTCTTCCTCTTTGCCACAACATTATATTAACGTTACCCAGCCTATGCCCCAAATCCTAATTGTTCAATTGTTAACCATATATGATGCTGTCCAATAACTTTTATTTTACAAATCTATGAATTCTAATACTATGCTGTTCTCAGGGTGTCGATTGGTTCACTGTACGATGTCCTCATCATCTGGCTCATTAGGCATCGAAAATGTTGCATCTTCTTCTCCAGTCAGTGTCTCTATTGTTCGAGTCCTGGGAAAGTACATTTTGTCTGCTTTACTCTAGTCCCTCAGCTCCTGTCCATAGGTTCATTGCAGAGTATTCTAGCTAAGCAAATGTTGTTAACATAAGTGGTTCAGGGTCAGTTCAACACATCAGCATTCAACATTGCATAATTATTCAGGTTCTGCATGCGGCCTGGCAAAACTAGGCCACAACTGCGGCTCAGTTAACTCTACAATATAATGCAAAACTTACATTAAATCTCTCAACATGACATATTACTACATTATTAGTATGCATTTTCAACATTCTCACATATTTTTAGTCATTTTAGTATAATTTGTGAATTTTGGTAGCCACTCTCCATGGGCACATTTTCAAACTTGCACATTATTTTTCTACATTAATTTCTCTACAATGTATTATTATTATTCAAAATGCATAAACACTTATTAATAATTTTAATTAACATATCAATGCCGTAGGAAATTTTAGTATTGAGTTCCATGATTTATCTGGACTCAAGTTGCCTAAGAGTCAATGTTCTGCCTCCACCTCTTTTGGTCACTGGGGACTTTGTCAATTACAAAGAATTTTAGCATAGGTATGCCCCTCTTGTGGATTGTGTCAAAGTGATACTGGATATTGTTGATAAGCATGTTTACTCACCCTAGCATGTTCCAAAATCTGTTTTTTTTGGTTTGATATGTTGTTCTCCCCACATAACTCAGTCCACATTGAAAACTGAATTCATATACTGTAAAATCAAAAGTGTATGTAAAATGCTTGTTTATACTTTTTGTCAAACCTGATAGTGGAGATAAGTACTCAACAACTATCGAGCTATGCTTACATGCTTTACACTTCAAACAGGGAAAGAAACCCTTAACTTCTTTGTCTGTGCTCCTCACAATTCTCCCACTGTCATTCCAGCTCAATCTGTCCTTCAAGAAGACACCTCTTCTGAAAGTTACTCAGTTGTTATTGTCAACAAATTCTGACAAGGTTTTTCCCACTGATAAGATAGGCCAGTGTTTTCTAAGAATATTTTTCAATTCACCTGCTTTGTCTGTGTATGTGCTGATAAATTTACATGTAGCAGTATACTGTCTCTGTGGGTTGACGTTAGAAACCAAAGATTCCTCTCTATTTACCTTTTGTACCCTTTGCAATGCAGAATTTAAGGTAGCAGGTGTATACCCTCTTGCTTCAAATATATTCAGCATCATTTAACATTCTTTCTGGAAAGCTGCCTCTGTACTACAATTTCAATGAACTTTAAGAAGCTCACAATATGGGAAACTTTCAATTAGGGCTTTAGGATGACTACTTAGTGTATGCAATAAAGTGTTCCCAGTTGCAGCCTTCCTATGCAGTCTGGAAGTTAGTTTCCTATCCATTACCTCAACTGTTATGGTCAGAAATATGATCTTGCTAGAACTAATCTGGTATGCCTGACTTAGATTGAAAGAATTGTCATTCAGCTCACTGACAAATTGCACGATTCCTCAGAAGTACCATTCCAGATCACAAATAAATTGTCCGCTTAGTGACTGCACACAAGAACTTTTGTATTGAATTCCGCTAGGGCAGAGGCATTCAAACTTTTCTGCTCTGAGGCACCCTAAGCAAACTGTTTTACTGTTGGGCCCTCCTTCAAACCTTTATGTCAAGATTTGAAGAAGTAGATGGAGCAAGGCTGCTCAGAGGGAGGTAGGAATTATGAGGTCCTTTTCTGGGCTACATTTTAGCTCATAATCTACAGTACACATGAAACCTATAAAATAAATACACCACACAGAAGTTGACTAAAACACAACTACTCCCCATAATGGGGGTGCTGTTAGTCCTTCATACTTCTAGGACCCAATGCAACTGCTGCACTAATAATAGCTGTGGCTGTGAGTAGCAAGGTGTCTCCTCTGCCTCTTTCACTGCTTATACACCATGCCTGGCCATCACTCCAATCTTGAAATAGAGGTTTTGTCCCTTTCAGAAAAAAAGGACCTTCCACAGGTTGTTCACCTCTTTGCAGCACGGATGCCCTGAGGTCTAATGCTAGCAATGAAAATGAGTCGACTTGCCTCTTTTTCTAAAGTGAAACAGTCATAATTGTGATGCAGTGGGCCCCTCACAACACTGGGGTCATGTGCCACTGCTTCTGCTTCACTAATGTGAAATTGTCCTTTTAATGGATTACAAAAAATATTTGCACTAGGCACAGCCTTATTACCTATTACTAAAATGTATTCTTTGAAAGCACTTGTTTAATCATAAACTCTAAATCATTTTGTGGCAGCCTATCTTATACTCTGGGCCACTGGATTTATGATCATGCAATTTTGTGGCCAAGGCGTTTTCAGCATATGCCACATAATCTGTCAACTGAAGCATAATCTGCAGATTTTAACAGAAAATATTTGTAGCACAAATGAATCAGAAGTACTAAAAACAAAGCAACATGTGTTGCTCACCCAGTGGAAAACCTTTCACAAAGGTTGACTGGTCACCTTTCAATTACATAAAGCTGTATTTGGGTGTGTAACTAGGACTAATCGTGTCAAATACTTGCCCAGCCAGTACTACAATGTGTATAAATTACAAAAAAATAATAATAATAATACTATCACAAAATGTGTTGCATTATGCTGTATAATTTGTCCTTTATTGCCATTCTATTTCAGTCAGCCCTGCCACTTAATTTAGTCCTCCACTGCCACATAATTTTAGTGGCCCTGCTTATACTATGCTTAATACAATTTTAAATAATGGCATACATTCACAGTGCTTGCTGTTAATGGCTGGGGCTTCTTAGCATCATATATACACAAGTCACTCTTTCGAATGGCACCAATTAGGATTCAATTCTGTGATTATATGGTCTCACAGACAGACATTTGGAGTTATCATACTAACCAAATGAGATTTAATTACGTAAAGGAGTGCCTCTCCCACCATTGCTTTCATTTGCATTCATTTTTCACTTACATAAAAGCACTATTTTATATGTCGTTGTCTAAAGGTAAAATAATAACAAATTATTTTAGAATATAGGCCCTCATTACAACATTGGCGGTAAAAGCCGCTTACCGCCGTGCAGAAGACCACCAACACACCGCCGTGGCCGCGGAATTCCGCCACAGCTATTATGACCCACATCTCGGAATCCGACAAAACTCAGACACCCACACAAGTCCGCCACACCAAAGGTCAGTGATAAACTGGCGAAAATAAAACCTCCACCGTCACGCCAACAGAAATACGCCCACACTATCACAACACATGAATCCACGCGGTGGTCTTTCAACCGCGGTATTCCATTGGCGGTACACACCGCTGCGCACAAAATACACACACATTTACAAAACACAACCACATTGGACAATTCCAAATACACACACCTGATACACATACACACACCACTACCACACACCCAATACAATATAAAACACACACCCACATCACCCACAAACCCCTACGATCACTATTACAGAGAGAAGCCAAAGAGAGACACCACCATCAACAAACTAGCATCCACAGGCACACCACACCATCACCCACACAACTTCCACGCACAAAACACCGCACACCACTACTTATCACCACACTTATCACCACACACACCACCCCACACATCACCTACACCACCCCATGTCACGGGAAAGACAACCCAGGCTCTCGGAGGAGGAGCTCAGGGTCGTAGTGGAGGAAATCGTCCGGGGAGAGCCACAGCTATTTGGAGCACAGGTGCAGCACACCTCAATTGCAAGGAAGATGGAGCTATGGCGAAGAATAGTCGACAGGGTCAATGCAGTGGGACAACACCCAAGAAATCGGGAGGACATCAGGAAGAGGTGGAACGACCTATGGGGGAAGGTGCGTTCCGTGGTCTCAAGACACCACCAGGCGGTTCAGCGGACTGGCGGCAGACCCCCACCTCCTCCCCCACAACTAACAACCTGGGAGGAGCAGGTCTTGGCAATTCTGCATCCTGAGGGCCTCGCAGGAGTCGGTGGAGGAATGGACTCTGGTAAGTCAAACCTTTAACTACCATATCCCCCACCCTACCTGCATGCTATCACATACCCCCACCCTCGCCCCCACCCCTATCACTCCAACTCCTCACAAATGTACCAATATCACAAACCACCCATCCCAACACCAAGCCCTGCATGTAACACCAACGCATGGACACCCATCACTAAAGCATGCACATACCCAAACACCCCCCTAAACCATCATCACACAAGCCCCCACACAGGAATGCCAGCACTGGGGTACACGCTCACCCACCCATTGCACACCATGCCACACATAGATGCAATAATCATGCCTTTCCACCCCTGCAGGACCACTACCCAACGTCACCAGACAGGAGGGTCCAGACATCTCCACTCCACCCACAGAAGAGGCCCACAGTGATGACAGCACCTCTGTCCACGTGGATCTAGATGACCAGCCCGGACCATTGTGGGCCTCGGGACAGTCGGTTCCCCTCACACAGGCACAGGCCACCACAGACCTTCCCCCCTCTGGAAACACCAGCACAGGACCCACCCAGCGGGCCCATACCTCCGTCCCCAGGACACGTCAATCAGCTGTGTGTCCACCACTACAGGGAACCCGGGATAATCCACCACCCCAACAACAACAGGGACCTGGGGACAGTGGCAGTGGGCACACGGTCCAGGGGACGGAGGCACAGGAACACAGGGGAACTGGGAGGGCTGCTGTGCGACAGGGGGCGGACAGGCCAAGGGAACCCACTCTCCACGAGGCCCTCTCCTCCATCATGGGAGCATACCACCACTCCCAGAAGACGATGGCAACGGTACTGGGCAAGTTTCAAAAGACCCAGAGCATGCAGGAGGAACAGTATTTGGGGTTCAGGGAGGAACTCAGAACCATCAGCTCCGCCCTGGGCACCATCGTAGGGGTGCTGAAGGAAGTACTCAACACCAAGAGGGACACTCTGGCACTACAAGGGGCCCCTGACACTAGCATGGACGATGAACTGCCCACTACCTCCGCCGGCGCTAGTGGACAGGACGCCCCGCCACAGGACCACCACACCAGCACCCCACCCCCTGTAGAGGGAGAACCACCCCACAAAACAGTCCCTGAGATCCAGGAACAAGACAGAGAACGATGCCAAGACCCCCGCCAAGAAATGAGACCACCCTGATTGTCATCCCACTGTCCCACTTTGTCACCCTGTTCATATTGAAACTGCCCCAGCTCCACTTCCTATGCCCTTATGGGCAATGCACCTGTGAGACTAATAGAATGGACTCTGCCATGGACATTCCTCCGCCATCACCCCTCAACATTTAACTTCCCCATCCAATATTTTGTATTTAAATAAACACACCTAAAGCACCAAAAGATCAGGAGTCTGTCTGTGATTTCGAAATAGTGTATTTGCAATTACAGTGACAAAATGTTCAGGAAATAGTAATGTTAACATACCTATGTCACACAGCTCTAGTCCCTGAGGAATCTAAGCAGATGACACACGTTGGGACCCACACCTGTGAAACCGTAAGGGAAAGTGACAACTCAGTGACCATACACTGGGTGAAATCGACAGACAGGATAGAGGTAAAAGTGTAAAAGTACATGTAGTAGGCAGGAATGTATTCTCACCTGTGTTTCACTGGAAATATTGCTGGATGACTGAGTCCCTGTTCTGCATGTCTTCTTCCTCTGCTTCCTCCTCATCACTGTCCACAGGCTCCACAGCTGCAACAACACCGCTATCTGGACCATCCTCCTGCAGAAAAGGCACCTGTCGTCGCAAAGCCAATTATGAAGCATACAGCAGGCCACGATGATCTGGCACACCTTCTTTGGTGAGTAGAATAGGGATCCACCTGTCATATGGAGGCACCTGAACCTGGCCTTCAGGAGGCCAAAGGTCCGCTCGATCACCCACCTAGTTCGCCCATGGGCCTCATTGTAGTATTCCTCTGCCCTTTTCCTGGAATTCCTCACCGGGGTCAGTAGCCATGACAGGTTGGGGTAACCAGAGTCACCTAATAGCCACACACGGTGCCTCTAGAGTTGACCCATCACATAAGGGATGCTGCTATTCCGCATGATGTAGGCGTCATGCACTGAGCCAGGGAACATGGCATTCACATGGTAGATGTACTGGTCTGCCAAACATACCATCTGTACATTCATGGAATGATAACTCTTCCGGTTCCTGTTCACCTGTTCACTCCTGTGGGGGGGTCCAAAGCCACATGGGTCCCATCAATGGCACCTATGATGTTGGGGATATGTCCAAGGGCATAGAAGTCACCTTTCACTTTAGGCAAATCCTCCACCTGAGGGAAAACGATGTAGCTCTGCATGTGTTTCAGCAGGGCAGACAACACTCTGGACAATATGTTTAAAAACATAGGCTGGAACATCCCTGATGCCATGGCCACAGTTGTTTGAAAAGACCCACTAGCAAGGAAATGGAGCACTGATAGCACCTGCACGTGAGGGGGGATTCCTGTGGGATGGCGGATTGCTGACATCAGGTCAGGCTCCAACTGTGTACACAGTTCCTGGATTGTGGCACGGTCAAACCTGTAGGTGATTATCACATTTCTTTCCTCCATTGTCGACAGGTCCACCAGCGGTCGGTACACCGGAGGATTCCGCCATCTCCTCACTTGTCCCAGCGGACGGTGCCTATGAAGGACAACAGCGAGCACAGAGTCAAACATATCAGAGGTACGTACCCACAGTTTACCCAGAACACCAATCATACATAAAAAAGGGGCCTGTATGTGTGTTGAGAGTAGGCCTAGGTATGTGTGACGCAGTTGGTAATTAGGCCATGTGGGCCCCTGAAATGGCAGATGCCTGACCTCTAAAGTGGGACAATGGGATGTGAGGTAACTGCGCTGGCGTTGTACACCATCGCGGTAGGCGGTCGAAGACCGCGGCGCAATGCTGCATTGGTTAACATTGGACCCTATGGGTCCCAGGAGCCAATGACGATGTACGCCGGCAGTGATGGTACGCACCGGCGCGGACGTGACTGCCGCGGACGTGACCGCCATTTTCTATCTGTTGAATCACTCGATACCTGATCTTCGACAGGAGAGGACCTATACTGCAAGTGCTGCTGTGACCTCGGTCTGGAAGAGACAATGGCTCGTGCGTCTGGGGAAAGGGCCCCTGCCTTCACATCGGAGGAGTTGGAGAAGCTCATCGATGGGGTCCTCCCCCAGTACACGCTACTCTACGGTCCTCCAGACCAACAGGTAAGTACAAAGGGAGCATGTTGTATGGGCTATGCCTGTGTGGAGAGGGCTGGTTGTAAGAAGGAAGGGGGCAGAGTTCTGAGTGGATGAAAGACGGTGGGTGCATGTGCCACATGGCAAGGGTAGGGATGGGGGCCACTCACTTTGACGATGCAGTTGGTAATGACTTCTCTTCTTCCCCTGTACATTTCCTGTAGGTCAGCGCCCACCAGAAGAAGGATATTTGGCGTGCCATCGCCAAGGACGTCCAGACCCTGGGGGTCCACCACAGAAGGAGCACCCACTGCCAGAAAAGATGGGAGGACATTCGCCGCTGGAGCAAAAAGACGGCGGAGGCTCAGCTGGGGATGGCCTCCCAACGTGGGATGGGTGCCCGTCGAACCATGACCCACCTGATGTTCCGGATCCTGGCGGTGGCCTACCCAGAGTTGGATTGGCGCTTGAGGGCATCACAGCAGACACAAGGGGATGAGTACACTCTCATTCAGCTGACTTTGCGCACAGTGGAGTTGCCTGGGTGGGGGAGGAGGGCTGTGGGTTTCCCTAGACCAGGGCGAGTTCCGTAGGCTATGCCCCTTCGTAAGGCATGGCCCTGTGGCCCCCAACCCCACCTCTGTAGAGTGCCAACTACAGCTATTCATGCCCCTGTGTCATCTATGTGTGCATATGTCATCCATAGCCTTGTAGGCCATTTCCCAGGAATTGCACTGTAGAGCCCAACAGCGCGATATAGTGGAGGGGGCTTCTGTGTCTGTCTTGTCCGCCAACTGTAGCGGTAAGCCATGCACTCAACATGTCTTTCTTCTGTCCCCCCCCCTTTTTTGCGGTCTCCCTGTTCTTCTGTGCATTAGCATCATCAGGCGGAGGAGCAGTGGCACCGGAGCACGAGGGAGCTGCATCCCACATGGCCATGGAGGGCCACACTTCGGACTCTGAATACACCAGTGGGACGGAGGGCGAGGGGAGCACCATGGCGGTGACAGGAACTGAAACCAGCGACACGGTCTCGTCCTCCAATGGGAGCTCCCTTGTGGTGGCGGCAACATATGTGCCCCCCACTTCTACAGGTACAGCCGCCAACCCCCCTACCAGCACCGCCCTCCCAGCAGCCCCTCAGCCTTCGCCCCGTGCCCGCTCACCCAGGAGGGTGGGCATCACCTTCGCCCCAGGCACGTCAGCCCCTGCCCCTGTCACCTCTGCTGCCCTCAGTGAGGAGGCCATTGACCTCCTCAGGTCCCTCACTGTTGGGCAGTCTACCATTCTGAATGCCATCCAGGGTGTAGAAAGGGAATTGAAACAAACCAATGCATTCCTGGAGGGCATTCATTCTGGTCAGACTGCCCTTCACCGAACCTTTCAAACTCTGGCCTCAGCACTGATGGCAGCCATTGTCCCTGTGTCTAGCCTCCCCCCTCCAATTTCCTCCACCCAGACCCAATCCCCTGTACCTCTGCCTATCCCAAGCACACCATCAGACTAGCCTGCACACACCTCAACACACAAGGGAAGCTCAGGCAAACATAAGCACCACACATCCCACAGGCACTCACGCAAGCATCACGCACATACAGACACACCAACATCCACTGCCTCCACTGTGTCCCCCTCCTCGACGTCTCCCTCCTCCCTCCCAGTCTCGTCTACACTCACACCTGCATGCTCTACCTCTACAGCCACTACGTCCCGCACCAGCACACCCACCAGCACACCCCGCTCACGTGCAGTCACCACCCCCACTACCATTCACACGTCCCCTGTGTCCTCTCCCAGTGTGTCTGTGACGCCCCCTCCGAAGATACACAAACGCAGGCACACACCCACCCAACATACATCCACCTCATAACAGCCTCCAGCGCATGCACCTGCACCCAAAACCACAAAACTTACACCTCCTACAACCACCACCTCTTCCTCCACTCCCAAACCCCCTCCAGCTACCCGTCCCAGTGTCTCCAAACAACTTTTCCTGTCCACCCTTAACCTATTTCCCACCACCCCCCCGTCCAACTCATAGGTCCCAAACTAGCACCTCAGCCACAAAATCTACGGGACCTGTGGTGCCTGTTGTCACAGGTATGTGGAGTGCACCGGCCACCAGGACAGCCAGTGTGGCACGGAGCCACAGCACAGCCAGTCCCCCCCCTGTGAAGCACCAGAAGTTGGCCAGTGCCCGGCGGGAGAGGGGGAAGATTCCAGCCACCCTAGCCGCACCCAGGGGTCCCGGGGGGAGTGTGGACTCAGCTGTGACTCCTCCCAAGGTGGGGTAGGCCCAGAAGAAAGCCGGCAAGTCTGGGAGGAGCAGCACGGCGGGGAAGACCACCATCATCCCCGCTGCCCAGGAGGCCACCGACCGCCCCATCGTCGCTGCCCAGGAGGGCCCGCCAGCCACAGCCCAGCTGCCCAGGAGGGCCCCGCCAGCCACAGCCCAGCTGCCCAGGAGGGCCCCGCCAGCCACAGCCCAGCTGCCCAATGAAGGACCGCCAGCCCCAGCCCAGCTGCCCAATGAAGGACCGCCAGCCCCAGCCCAGCTGGACAATGAAGGACCGCCAAGTCAAGCACCGCTGAACAGGGCAAGGACCGCCAAGTCAAGCACCGCTGAACAGGGCAAGCACCGCTGAACAGGGCAAGGACCGCCAAGTCAAGCACCGCTGAACAGGGCAAGCACCACTGAACAGGGCAAGGACCGCAAAGTCAAGCACCGCTGAAAAGGGCAAGCACCACTGAACAGGGCAAGCACCGCCTACTCAAGCACCGCTAGCCCATGAGCGGCAGGGGCACTGATGCAACAGGGACCATCACGGGGTGAGTGATGCACTCTGGGCACCAGTACCCCTCCAGAACCAGTGGAGTATCACATCCACTACCTCAGTCCTTGGCAGGATGAAGCACTCTGGGCACCAGTCCCCCTCCAGAACCAGTGGAGTATCACATCCGCTCCGTCTGTCCTTGGCAGGATGAAGCACTCTGGGCACAAAGCCCCCTCCAGAACCAGTGGAGACATGAATCCACTACCTCAGTCCTTGGCAGGATGAAGCACTCTGGGCACCAGTCCCCCTCCAGAACCAGTGGAGTATCACATCCACTCCGTCTGTCCTTGGCTGGACGAAGCACTCTGGGCACAAAGCCCCCTCCAGATCCAGTGGAGACATGCATCCACTACTTCAGTCCTTGGCAGGATGAAGCACTCTGGGCACCATTCCCCCTCCAGAACCAGTGGAGACATGCATCCACTACCTCAGTCCTTGGCAGCATGAAGCACTCTGGGCACCAGTCCCCCTCCAGAACCAGTGGAGATATGCATCCACTACCTCAGTCCTTGGCAGGATGAAGCACTCTGGGCACAAAGCCCCCTCCAGAACCAGTGGAGAAAGGCATCCACTTGAGAGACTGTGGCTTTGCACTCCCCAGGATAAAGCAGTGGGCAAACCACCCACTGGAGAGACTTGAGAGACTGTGGCTTTGCACTCCACAGGATACATCAATGGGCATGGAGCCCCCTCGTGGATCTGGCGTCGTGCACTCATCCGGCTGAGGTGCCCCCCCTTCCCTTCCCCGTGAGGTGCCTGTTGTATTTCTATCTGATGCCCCTGCAGTGTTCTCTCTGTTTTGATCTGGTATCGTGTGTGGGCCTTGCCCATGCATTTTGGGCCCAGTGGTCCACGGACTATGAATGGTGCAATACCTGGACTACTAATCTTGGTGTATATTTTGTAAATAGTGTATATATGTATATATTTGCTTACTGAATTTTGATATATTACAATGGTTACACTCATTTCCTTTTGTCTTTGCATTCTTCCGGAGGGGTTGGGGGGTGTAACTGTAATGTTAAGATATGCATTGGTGTGTGTGTTGTAGTGGGTTAGGGTGGAGGTGGGGATGTTGCGTGTGTGTGTGTCTGTTTTTTGCCTCTCCCCTCCCCTGTGTCGTAGGTGCAGTACTCACCGTGGTCTTCGTCACTGGCGTTGGTGCTCCTGGTAGAGGAGCAGGAAGACTATCGCAAGAAGAATATGGAGTTCCGGCTCCATGGTGTCCTCGTTCCTTGTGGAGTGTGTAGAGGTGAGCGTTTTCCCTTCGAATTTCCTGTTTCCGCCGTGTTTTTATCCGCGGTGAATCCGCCCCAGGAAAGGTGGCGGATTGGCCTTTCATAATAGTGTGGGCGGTACATTGTCCTCCGCCTGTCTGTTGGCGGTGACCGCCGCGGTGTTTGTTTGTACCGCTGTGGCGGTCGGAGTGTTAAAGTGGCTGTCTTTGTTGGCGGTTTCCGCCACGGTCGTAATTCCAAAATATTTACCGCCGGCCTGTTGGCGGTCTTACCGCCGCTTTAACACCGTCCACCAGGGTTGTAATGAGCCCCATAATGTTTATTTTGCTCCTGCCACCACAGAGTTCAGGATTCCAACTGCCATGTTTTTGTTTTACAGTTGAAAGGCTGGATGTAACTAAAGATAGCCTGCAAAGGTGACAAATAATAAAAGTCTGCCTTCCAAGCCATCTTCATTTACAAGTACTTGGAGATATTTGCACCCCCTTTGACCACGGCCACAACCCCCGGGGGGGTGCGCCCTACAATTTGAAGACCTCTGCTCTACAACACTGGCTACATGCTGCTCCCACTAACCCATGAAGAGAGAGATAACTGGGAGCAAAACAGGAGCCCATCTCCATTCCCTACTTCGTCCTTTAAAATGTGTCCTCAAAAAGAAAAAAAATATTTTCTTAACAGAACTGAATCATTTCCAACTGCATTTCTGTGTGGAAAATAGGGATAGTGACCTTGCCCTCAGGAAATGCCTGCATGCCTAAATGCTATCTGAGTGTCTGACTCTGGTATACAGACTGATTACATCCAGAGTGATTAATAGAAAATCATCCTTCCACACAGCACCTTCAATCATGTTAATTATTCCCTGCTATCTTGGACATATGAGGGTAACAAAGGGGCATAGGAAAATGTCTATTATATATAGATGTGTTCTCCGAGAGGTAACTTATAGAGGACACAGTGAGTCTCCCTGCTAGATTAGTGGGGAGCTTGTAAATGTTAGGTCCTAGATAGAGGATTGATATCTTAGGATGTTCTCAATATAAACATTTGAACTCCTCCCAATCGATTAATCACCGTGAACTCCATTTTCAAGTTAAGTACAGGACTTTTGTAGGTAATTTCATAACATGCAATGTCATTCAGTTGTAAATATCCTTCTGTAAAGTATTGTTCTTTGGAGAGAATGACCACATTGCTGGATTGCCTAATGACTATATTGTTGTCATTCTGTAAGCACCTTACTGCCATCCTTTCTATTTCTGTTCAATTGTCAGAACACCAATAGTGATTTCTGACCAGTTGTTTGAGGTCCCAGACAGCCATTGTATACCTTATTGACACCTAAACCTAAACACCCCTAAACCCTAAAAAATACTTATACCACCCACCTACACCTAACCTAATCCATAAAAATGCCCTTACCACCCAAATACCCTTAACCACCCTAAATCCTAAAAATACCCCTACTAATCAAATACCCTTACCCACCCTAAACCTTAAAAATACCCTTACCACCCAAATTATCTTCCAATCCTAAAAATACCCTTTCCAACCAAATACTCCTACCCACACTAATCACTGAAAATGCTCTTAACACCCAAATACCCTTACCCTTCCTAAACACTAAAAATACCATTACCACTCAAATACCCCTACTAACCCTAAACCCTACAAATACACTTACCACCCAAACACCCTTACCCACCCTGACCTTACCACACAAAAACCCTACCCACCGTAATCCCTAAAAATACCATTACCACCAAAATACCCACACCAACCCTTGAACCCTAAAAATACCTTAACACCAGTAAACGCTATGCAACCTACACCCTAAAAACACCCTTACCACCCAAATACTCCTACCCACCCTAAACCCTAAAAATACACTTATCGCTAAAACCCTCTTAGCCACCCAAATACCTCTACCCACCATAAACCCTAAAAATACCCTTACCACCCAAATATCCTTACTCGCTAAACCCTTACAACACAAATACCCTTACTCACCCTAAACCCTACAAATACCCCTACCACCCAAAAATTAACTTACCACCCAAATACCCCTAGCCACCCTAAAACCTAAAAATACCCCTATCACCTAAATACCCCTACCCACAATAAACCCTAGAAATACCCTTACCACCCAAATACATCTACCCATCCTAAACCCTAGAAATCACCTTACCACCTAAACACTCTTACCACCCCAAACCCTAAAAATACCCTTAACATCCACATACCCTTACCCACACTAAACCCTAATAATACACTTAACATGCAAATACCCCTATCCACCATAAACCCTAAAAATAACTTTAGCACTCAAACTCCTTTACCCACCCTAAATCCTAAAAATACCATTAACACCCACAAACCATATGTGCTGTAAACCATTAAACTACCCTTACCACTCAAATACTCTTCGCTACTCTAAACCCTAAAAAATACCGCTACCCATCCTAAACCATAAAAGCACCCTACCACTTGAATACTCTTACCTACACTAAACCCTTAAAAATACCTTTACCACCCAAATACCCCCACCCACCCTGGGGTACACTTGCCTACACCTCTCTACTCCATACCCTTACTATATAAAAACCCCTACCCACACTATACCCTAAAAATACCTCTAACACCTAAAAATCGATATCCACCCTAAGAACACCATTACCACCCCAAAACCCATACTCACCCTAAACCCTAAAACTAACCTAAAACCTTACCCACCATAAACCCTAGAAATACCCTTACAATCCAAATTCCCCTACCCACCCTAACCCTAAACCCTAAAAAGACCTTCACCACCCTATACCCTTACCTACTCCTAAACTCTAAAAATACCCTTACGATCCACTATCCTTACCCCCAAACCCTAAAATCACCCTTACCATCTTCTAACCATGCACACCCCTAAACCCTTAAGATTTCTTCACACTTATTCCTAGTGTGAGTGTATAAGCATATGTATATATATATATATATATATATATATATATATATATATATATATATATATATATATATATATATATATATAGTTATAGTTAGGACCTTGGGCCGGGAGGTCTGGAGAATGGTGGCGGTCCTAATTTGCGCTGCCCTTGGGATTACGACCCCCTTCTCCGGCAACAGTTTTATGGAAGTAGCACCGCCATGTAAAAGGCTGGTGGAGAAAAGGTGCAGGGAGCTCCAGGGAGGCTCCTGCACTGCCCATGCACTTGGAATGGGCAATGCAGAGGCCCCCCTGGCCATCACCGTCACTTTGCAGACAGTGTAAATTGTGAGGGTGCTGGTGCACCCTGCAGGCTACAGCATTGACACCGGCTCGATTACAAGCCAGAGACAATGCTGTAGCCTTTTTCCCACTAGACCAGTCCACAGTAAACTCTTAATAACTCAGGCGGGGAGGTCACCACTGATGGAGCAGATATGCTAATTAAAGAAATTACTAATGATTAATGGGTGTTTATTAATGAGAAAAACGCATAGAGAAAATTATTTTAGAAAATAACTTGCACATTTGATAATGTGCCCTCGGAGAGTGGTCACCATGTGTATTAACAGATGCAAAATACTAGAAAAATCTATAAGAAAATGTACTAATGTGTCATAATGAAAGGTATAACCTATGTTTTTATGTAAATTCATATTCTTAAATTAGCCGGACTAAAAGGCCTGGTTTCACTGGGCCTTGCTTGCTCATAACGTGGAGACTCCGAATGCCTTTCAAGGACTGGTAACTGGAAGGAGAAACCTTTATGTGTAGTGTAGGCTAAATGTACTTTCCCAGGACTTGAACAATAGAGGCACTGACTGAAGAGATAGATGCAACAATTTTGTTACCTGAAGAGCCGGATGATGTTCTCATCGCAGGAAGGACCCAATCAATGCAAAATTAAAGAGTTGGTAAACAAAAATTATAGTCATAACTTCTGACAGACTGACCAATTAGCAATTAGTGGGATGGACTGGGGATCCTAATAAAAAGCTGTGGCATGGGGTGAGGAACCAGAACTGCGAGGAGAAAGTTGATGACATCAGGAGACGCTGTCCGAGGTGCTGACTTTTGGCTTATACTCTGTTGAGCCTGATACGTAGCTGACCATTAATGACCTAAAGACGAAGACTGACTTGTGCTGATCCATCTTGGATAGGTAGCTATGAAAATGTGACTGACAATTTTGTGCCTTTTCTTCTAGGTGCCAACTGCGCTGTTTTGTGGAATTTCTCTCTTTTAGGTTGATTTTTCCCAATTAATGTTTTTCTCTAAATTGTTTTTCGCATGAGGACCCACATGCTAATGCTAATCTTGGTTAGGTAGGCTGATAGGGGAGACGTTGACAGTGACAAATGACTGACAAATTAATTTGCTGAATCGCATCATTAATGCTGATATTCACTGACTTATGATTTGCATTGTTGCTCATGTTTTCCTTAAAGACATTTTTTTCTTTTGATGAACTAATAAAGATCGATTAATAAAGGCATAATTAACATTTGATTAGAACTGTAATCAATAGGGAATAAAAATTGTTAACCTTTTCCATGAGTGATGGTTATTTCTGATTAGGGTGTTTTTTTCATGTGGTACTTAACCGACTGTACGATGAAACAACGACTTCAAAAACAACTACTGCCTTAACAACGAGTTCGGAACACCGACCTCGTTGCTACTACTAATGATTTGACCACGAATGCCTTAACAACGATATTTCGTTGTAAAGGCATTCCTGATAAAATCATTAGCAATAGGCACCATTCACCCTACATCCCTCACCCCACCCCCTCAACCCCACCCAAAACCTAAAACCCTCTGACCCCCCACCCACTCCCCAAAACCAAAAACCCCCCACCCCCCCAACCCCACCCCAAAACCTAAAACCCCCTGACCCCCACCCATTCCCCGAAACCAAAAACGCCCCACCCCCCCAACCCCACCCCAAAACCTAAAACCCCCTGACCCCCACCCACTCCCCAAAACCAAAAACGCCCCACCCCCCAACCCCACCCTAAAACCTAAAACCCCCTGACCCCCCACCCCCCTCCCCAAAACCTAAACCCACCACTTACCTTCGCCAACTCACTTCTTTGTACCTTAACCACGCATGTTCGTTGTTCAGAACATACGTAGTTAAGGCACACAAAAAACGGAGTCGTGGTTAAAAAAAGCGTTGTTGCGCTTTCGTTAACCACGACTTTCGGAAAAAAAAGTCATAAAAAAGCATGTTCCCCACTTAACCCCTTCACTGCGACCGTCGGCCACTGGCCGACGCCCGCACTACCTCCCTGGTGCAGGTCACGACCAGTGGCCGACACCAGGGAGGGGGTTAATAAATCCTCGGGTGCGTCGCACCCGAGGATTTCTTTATTTATTTTTTCTATCCCCGGGAGACACGGAAGCTTCCGTGTCTCCCCCCTCGCCCCCCACCCGCCCCTTTGTGACGTTAGCGCGCCTCGAACAAAGTTGATTTCCCCATCGGCCGCTTCCTGCTCCGATGGGGAAAACGGCCTTCCCCACGTTCGGGAAGGCCTCGTGAGAAAGGGGAGAGTCTCTTCACTTTCAGAACAGCTGCGATCGGGGGGCCAGGAAACAGTTACAGAAGGCCTCGTAAGAAAGGGGCCGCCCCCCCCCCCCCCCCGGGGCATATTATTTTTTTTAAAAGGTAGGTGCCCACTGGGGTGGGGGGGGGGGGCGCAATCGCGCCCCCCCACCCCATCCCCCCCCCCCCCCCCCCCGGGGAATATATTTTTTTTTTTCCATTTTGGCCCCCAAGGAAACCAAACAACAACTTAAAACAATAGATCTATATATATAGATAGATATATCTATGTACATGGATATATCTATAGATAGATCTATAGATATATATAGATATATGTATATATATATATATAGATCTATCTATAGATATATCTATGTCAATAGATATATATATAGAGATGGATCTATATATATATATATATATATCACTTTTGTCAATATGTGTGTGGTTTCCCAGGGGGCTGTGATCGGCCCCCAGGAAAACCAGACCCACATATAAAAGTGATATGTATATATATGTATATATATATATATATATATATATATATATAGATTTGCCGCCAGTTGTCTTGCAGTTGCAGCTTGCGTCTTCAAAGCAATGCACATACTTCAACTGACGCTTTTCAACTGTAGCTTTTAGGCAGCAATAAAAAAGTCAAGTAAGTATTGTGACTATGTTTCTGCTACAAAAGGGTCAGACTTGTCTAGTGGCAGTTTTAGTGCCATAATGAAGCGGAGAAGGTTTATATGCCTACTGCAAAGAGCAAATCTGTATTTTATGTAAATAGCTGAGTGCATTAGTAAAGTCAGCCATTACCTGCGCTATAATACCAATGAAATGTATGTGCGGGGTGGAGGGCGGCTATGGAGAGATGAAGGGCACTTTTGCTGGGTGGTAATGAGGGAATCCGAGGAGGAGGGAGTGGGAGCACCAATAATGATTGTTGGACTGGGCGCAGGAGGTGCTAAAGACTGTGACGAATGGTATGTGACAAGGTGTTTTTTGAGTGTCTTGAAAGAACGTGCTGATTGAGGGAAGAAGCGCAGGTAAGGTGGCCTCTACTGTTGCACGTATCTCACACACACCATCGATTTTGTGACTGTCTACGTAGGCTAGTGTTTTAGAGCAACAGTTTAGCCAATAGCAGAGATGGCATCTTGATGGATGACAGCTGCCGGCACTCGGGTTATAGAGGACAGCTCTGACATAGGATCAGAGACTGTGACATCAGATACTGAGAAGGCATCTGACGGATAGGACAATGGTGCAGACTCTGGGAGTGATTTTTCAGTCGGAGGAGTCCCATTCGATAACTCCTCTTCCAGTACATTATGAGGGAGGTGATGAGGACAGTCCTTCTGTCCCTTCGCAAGCAGTTTGTGCAACTGGGTAATAGTGGGTTAGCCCAACCCAGAGAGCAGGTGAATGCAGCGGCAAGCAGAGAGAGAGAGAGTGCTTTCTTGGGACCTCCCCAATTTAGTTCAGCCCCAAATTCCACCACCCAAATCGTATTGTGGAGACATCAAAATTATCTATGGCAAAACAAACTGGTTTTGTAAGGCAGGCACCTGTGTTTTTGCTCCTGGGTTCGGCGGCCATATAGAGAAACACACTAAACCCAAACATTTCTGGAAACTAGACATTCAGGGGAGTCCACAGAGGTGTGACTTGTGTGGATTCCCCAAAGTTTTCTTACCCAGAATACCCTGCAAAGCTGAAATGTTGAATAAAAACTCTATTTTTCTCGCATTTCTGTCACACAAACTACAGGAATATGCTGGGATCCACAAAATTCCTACCACCCAGTGACTCCTCACCTGTCCTGATAAAAATACTACCCCACTTGAGTGCCTACACCTAGTGCCTGCGTCAGGAATGGATCACCCCAGGGTCAACAGCTGCCTCATGTAAGGACCAACATTGACCGTTGTGTGATCTATTCCTGTCGCGGGCACCAGGCCTACCCACACAAGTGAGGTACAGTTTTTATCGGGAGACTTGGGGGAATGCTGGGTGGAAGGAAATTTGTGGCTCCTCTCAGATTCCAGAACTTTCTATCACCGAAATGTGAGGAAAATGTGCTATTTTAGCCACATTTTGAGGTTTGCAAAGGATTCTGGGTAACAGAACCTGGTCAGAGCCCCACAAGTCACCCCATCTTGGATTTCCCTAGGTCTCTAGTTTTCAAAAATGCACAGGTTTGGTAGGTTTCCCTATGTGGCAGCTGAGCTAGAGGCCAAAATCTACAGGTAGGCACTTTGAAAAAAACAGCTCTGATTTCTGTCAAAAAATGGGATGTGTCCACGTTGTGTTTTGGGGCATTTCCTGTCACGGGCGCTAGGCCTACCCACACAAGTGAGGTATCATTTTTATCTGGAGACTTGGGGGAACGCTGGGCGGAAGGAAATTTGTGGCTCCTCTCAGATTTCAGAACTTTCTGTCACTGAAATGTGAGGAAAACTTGTTTTTTTAGCCACGTTTTGAGGTTTGCAAAGGATTCTGGGTAACAGAACCTGGTCAGAGCCCCACAAGTCACCCCATTTTGGATTCCCCTAGGTCTCTAGTTTTCATAAATGCAGGGGGTTGGTAGGTTTCCCTAGGTAGAGGCCAAAATCCACAGCTAGGCACTTTGCAAAAAACAGCTCTGTTTTCTGTAAAAATAAATGGGATGTGTCCACGTTGTGTTTTGGGGCATTTCCTGTCGCGGGCGCTAGGCCTACCCACACAAGTGAGGTATAATTTTTATCGGGAGACTTGGGGAACATAGAATAGCAAAACAAGTGTTATTGCCCCATATCTTTCTCTATATTTTTTCCTTCCAAATATAAGCGAGTGTGTAAAAAAGACGTCTATTTGAGAAATGCCCTGCAATTCACATGCTAGTATGGGCACCCCGGAATTCAGAGATGTGCAAATAACCACTGCTCCTCAAAACCTTATCTTGAGCCCATTTTGGAAATGCAAAGGTTTTCTTGATACCTATTTTTCACTCTTCATATTTCAGCAAATGAATTGCTGTATACCCAGTATAGAATGAAAACCAACTGCAGGGTGCAGCTCATTTATTGGCTCTGGGTACCTAGGGTTCTTGATGAACCTACAAGCCCTTTATATCCTCACAACCAGAAGAGTCCAGCAGACAAAACTGTATATTGCTTTCAGAAATCTGACATCGCAGGAAAAAGTTCCAGAGTAAAACATAAAGAAAAATGGCTGTTGTTTTCAGCTCAATTTCAATGTTTTTTTATTTCAGCTGTTATTTTCTGTAGGAAAACCTTGTAGGATCAACACAAATGACCCCTTGCTGAATTCAGAATTTTGTCTAGTTTTCAGAAATGTTTAGCTTTCCGGGATCCAGCATTGGTTTCACACCCATTCCTGTCACTAACTGGAAGGAGGCTGAAAGCACCAAAAATAGTAAAAAAGAGGTATGTCCCAGTAAAATGCCAAATTTGTGTTAAAAAATTTGGTTTTCTGATTCAAGTCTGCCCGTTCCTGAAAGGTGGGAAGATGGTGATTTCAGCACCAGAAACCCTTTGTTGATGGCATTTTCAGGGAAAAAACCACAAGCCTTCTTCGGCAGCCCTTTTTTCAATTTTTTTTGGAAAAAACAAAATTTTCACTGTATTTTGGCTAATTTCTTGGTCTCCTCCAGGGGAAACCACAAACTCTGGGTACCATTAGAATCCCTAGGATGTTGGAAAAAAAGGACGCAAATTTGGCGTGGATAGCTTATGTGGACAAAAAGTTATGAAGGCCTAAGCGCGAACTACCCCAAATAGCCAAAAAAGGGCTCAGCACGGGGGGGGGGGAAAGGCCCAGCAGCTAAGAGGTTAAGGTGTTTTATCTTGTTCTATTGATGTTGATTATTGATTCAGTGATCACTGCATGAAAAGGATACTCCATGCGATTCAAAAGATCAATTGACTTATACGCGTCCCCTTGTAAGTTTACTTACTAAGGACCAGGCACGCTAGCACCACGTAGGCGGAGGCCACCTTGTCAGGAGTTGGGCGGATGGGCTTTCACATCCGCCAAACTTGCAATAGGACCCCTAATTTCCATAGGAAAAGCATTTTTTGTACTGCCTAAATCTTTGGTGCCGTTTGATGAATCTTCATCTTGTGCTTGGAAAGTTTTCGGGTTATCTGTCAAGTGGGGGCAGAGAAAAAGGGGGCTCAATAAAGTGTTTTTCCCATTTTAATATGTTAATTCCTATTGAGATTTTAGACATGGCTGCAGTCCGAACTGTAAATATGCCGAAAGGGGCAGATTTACCAGAAGTCGTGCAGCGCTGCACCAAAATTGGCAGCGCCACACTGCGCCAGTTCTGAAACACAGGGATGCGCCAAATTTACAAAAATACGGCGCAACCCTGTGTTTTCCCTAGCATGTGTGCTAAATTTAGCTGCCAGCGCCAACGCATGCATCCGTGCACCATAGTGCATCAGTGTCTTCATTGAAGGGAATGATTGTTTATGTTCAGTAAGGTGTCCCTTCCTGCACATAAAGAATCTACAATGACGATTTGGCACTTCTATGTGTACTGTAGAATGCAGTACACATAGAAGTAGCAAATCTGCATTATTGAATGATTGTTTATGGGCAGGAAGGAACACCTTTCTGTATATAACAATCATTAATGGCCTTCTGCTCTTTCTATGTGCTCTTTAGAGGTGTGCTAACGCCAACCCTTGTAAATCTGGGGCAGCATCAAAAGCAATGGGTGTTGCAGAGGAACACCGACAGCACCATCCATTGCACGAACCTCTGCCGCAGAAAACTGTGTTGGAGGGGCCCATGTTCACAAGGACGTGTTAAGCCACAGTGACGCCTTGTAAATATGACGCAGTGCACAGTGCAACCGGAGCTTTGCTAAAAGTGATGCTCCGTTGGCTCTAGAGGCTTGTAAATATGCCCATAAGTTTGTCAGAAAGGTAGCTCTTCATCCACAAAGTACACTTTTTATTATTGGGTTTAAATCAGTTCAGTAGTTTTCTTCAACCAAAAAGTGATAGTAGTCATCTTGTGATTAATATACATCGTAGCAACCCATTGAAATGCATTGTAGTGAATGGCAGGTTTTAAGGGTCACAAAAAAGAACGTGTAAAGGGTGAGAACAGATTTTAGTTACAATATAAATCATTTGTTGCTAAAGTAATTTAACCATGTGAGAAAGCCTTCTGCGGGGATTTCATGAATCATGTTTTCTCATGATAAAGTTATGGACGTGCTGCAGAAGCTAAAATGTAAATTCACACTACTTATCTCAGCCATCTGAGAATGTAAACAAGTAGTTCCAACAGGAGCATTCTGTCAATTGATTCCCTTGTGTTCCACCACAGCCTCCCAGAGTGTACTGAAGAACAACTAGAGCGCTAACAGTCTTACTTATGACAAAAGTGTTACACACCTGAACCCATCTTATTTGAATCAAAGTGGTAAAACTTAAAGTATTTAATTTAGAAAGGAACAAAATGATGGGTTTAATTTTGTCATATAAATTATGGTTAGTGCTGTAGAAAGAACCATTAGGTAATGTTTGAAACTCCTCGTGCCCATGACGGAATGGATCCGTCATGCGTACTGACGCACATGTGCTGAGGATGGAACCATTCTGTCCTCATCACAAGAGCCCCAAATCCATCTCCTGTTTACAGCCTAGGGATTTGTTTTTTGTGACGAGCTGTGCTCATTTCACTTTCACTGCCTAGGTGCTTGAGTGGCTATCTCAACCACCTGAGCACCTAGGCAGATGGCAAATGGGAGAGGTATCATTAGTAGGGGTACCCTTCCCTAGTGGATCCCTGCTTGGTGATCGCAGCAGGAGGGTAATTCCCAAGCAGGGATCCACCCACTAGGTACAACGAGGAGTGAGAGGCTCCTTGGGGAAGGGCTGTGGCCCCCCTTAATTTAGGGCAATAATCAGTCTTTCTGCCTACTGGAGGGTAAAAAGCCTACTAGACCCAGCGATTATTTTGTATGTAAAGTTAGTGGTGGGGGCTGCCCAAAATAGGCGTGCCAATTTCCTACACCTCCCCAGACACAAACAGTCTTTGTGCCCCCCTGGGAGGGTAGATAGGAGTTGTTATCCATGGTCCGCCCCCAGGGTGGTCAGAACGCCCACAGGACAGCAGGATTTTCTTTTTTCACAGAAGATGAATGGGCTACCCACAATGGGAATGTCAATGTCCCACACCCCAGAGACAAATAGGAACAGCCTTTCAGCCCCCCGGGGGGCAGATGGGGTTTATTACCCCAACTCTGCTGGGGGGGGGGCGGAAAGCCTACTAAACACAAGGGATTTTCTTTTTATAAAAGAGGGGTAGGTGGCTGCCCACAATGGACATGCCATTGCCCCTACCCCCAGACACAATTGGGAACAGCCTTACTGCCACCCCAGGGGGGCAGATGGGGACAATTGCCCCCATCTGGCCCCTCGGGGGAGAAAGCCCACCCAACACCAAGGATTACTTTTTTATTTGTATTGGTGTGGGGCTGCCCAACTTGTGCATGCCCATCCCTCCCACCCAAAAAGAGAAAAAGTATTTCTGCCCCCCCCCCCTCCAGTGAAACAGACGGGGCAATTACCCCATCTGCTCAACTGGTGGGGTAAAATGTCCACTAGACACCAGGGATTACTTTTTTTGTAGGAGTGGGAGCAGCCCAACATGATAATGGCCATGCCCCCACCCCCCTCAAAAATGGGGAAACCGTCTTTCTGCTCCCCTGCAGACTAAAGCATTTCACTCCAATGGAAAGCAAGAAGATCTTTGATTTTGTTGTGTGTTGTTTTTCCTAATTTTGCCAGGAGAGTAAGACTATCTCCCAGTATCATCCTACTTGCAATGGTGCACAGCTGCACTTCTTGAGCTTGGGTATGCTGTCACCTTGAAAAACCAACAACACCTAGACAATTCTGAAAACTAGACATCTGAGAGAGTCCAGGGTGGTGTGCTTCGCATCCATCCCACACCATTTTCTTACCCACAATGCCCTGCAAACCTCAAAATGTGGTTAAAATCACACATTTTCCTTGCATTTCTGTGCCATTCTTCCGTAAACAGAAATAAACCATACATTTCCTCACACCCAGAGTTCCCCTCGATCTCCCAATAGAAAATGATCCCTCACTTGTGTGGGTGCCCAAAGCAGAGCCTGCCTAAAACATATTTAAAAAACTGACCTTTTGGACCCTCCTTGTTTACCCTCAGACTGTACACATGTTTTGCCCTTGCCTATTGCAGGCACTTGGCCCACTCACACAAGTGAGGTATCATTTTTAGTGGGAGACCAAGGGGAACGCTAAGTAGTAGGAAATTTGAGGCTCAAATTCCAGAAAGTGCCATCACAGAAATGTGAGGAAAATGTGTCTTTTAGACACATTGGGGGTGATTCTCACCCTGGCGGGCGGCGGAGGCCGCCCGCCAGAGTTCCCCCCTCCAAAATACCGCTCCACGGTCGAAAGACCGCTGAGGGTATTTTGGGTTTTGCACTGGGCTGGCGGGCGACCGCCAAAAGGCCGCCCGCCAGCCCAGTGCAAAACACCCTTCCCACGAGGACGCCGGCTCAGAATTGAGCCGGCGGAGTGGGAAGTTGCGACGGGTGCAGTGGCACCCGTCGCGTATTTCAGTGTCTGCAAAGCAGACACTGAAATACAAAGTGGGGCCCTCTTACGGGGGCCCCTGCAGTGCCCATGCCATTGGCATGGGCACTGCAGGGGCCCCCAGGGGCCCCACGACACCCCATACCGCCATCCTGCCCGCCAGGAACAGGATGGCGGTATGGGGTGTCAGAATCCTCCATGGCGGCGCAGCGAGCTGCGCCGCCATGGAGGATTCATTTGGGCAGCGGAAAACCGGCGGGAGACCGCCGGTTTTCCGCATCTGACCGCGGCCAAACCGCCGCGGTCAGAATGCCCTGCGGGGCACCGCCAGCCTGTTGGCGGTGCTCCCGCCAACCCTGGTCAGAATGACCCCCATTGTGTGGTTTGCAATGGATTTGGAGTAAAATAAAATGTGGTGGGAGCCAAACAAGTTATCCCTCCCTGGATTTCCCTAGCTGTCTAGGGCCTAAAAACCACAGCTACCCACTTTGCAAAAAACAGGTCAGTTTTGTGTGGAAAAAGTTCATGAATCCATGTTAGATTTTGGGCTGTTTTCTGTCACAGGCACTAGGCCTATCCACACAAGTGAGGTACAAGTTTGATCCGAAGACATAGGAGAATGCTGAGTGGAAGAAAGTTTGTGGCTCTGTGCAGATTCCACAACTTTCCATCACAGAAATGTGAGGACAATGTACTTTTTTTGTCACAGTTTAAGGTTTACAAGGAATGCTGGGTAAAACAACCTGGTGAGAGCCAAACAAGTCACCCTATCCTGGATTCCCCTGGGAGACTAGTTTTAAAAAATATACAAGTTTGCTAGGTTTTCCTAGGGGCCAGCTGAGGTAGGGCCCGAAAAGCACAGCTACGCACTTTGCAAAAAGCAGGCCAGCTTTGCATTGAAATATTTGATGTATCCATGTTGTGTTTTGGGCCATTTCCTGTGAAGGGCACCAGCCCAACCAACACAAGTGAGGCACCATTTTGATCAGAAGACTTGGGAGAGTGCCGGATGGAAGGACGTTTGTGGGTCTGTGAGGATTTCATCACAGAAATGTAAGGAAATGTGTTTTAAGTCAAGGTTTGAGGATTGCAAGGATTCTGGGTAAAACAAACTGGTGAGAGCCTCACAAGTCACCCCATCCTGGATTCTCCTAGGTCTCTAGTTTTTATAAATGTGCAGGTTTGCTAGGTTTCGCTGGGTGCCAAAAACCACAGCTGCCCACTTCCCAAGAAATGGAAACATTTGATGTATCCATGTTGCGTTTTAGGCCATTTCCTGTCACGGGCACAGCCATTTTTATAGGGAGACATAAGGAAACACAGAATAGTAAAATAAGTGCTATCACCAATTGTATTTCTCTGCATTTGCACCTTCCAAATGTAAGACAATTTGTAAGAAAGAAGTAATTTTGAGAAATGCCCTCTAATTTACATGCCAGTATGGGTACCCACAAATTCAGAGATGTGCAAATAGCCCCTGCTTCTAAACTCCATATCTTGTGCCCAGTTCAGAAATAGATTGGGTTCCTTGGTACCTACTTTTCACTATTTATACTTTACCATCTTAATTATTGTTTGAACTGCTGTATGAAAAACCATTGCAAGGTGCAGCTTAGCTATTGGCTCTGGGAACCTCAGGTTCTTGGTGAACCTACAAGCCCTATATATCTCTGCAACTAGAAGGATCCAGTGGACATAATGGTATATTGCGTTAGAAGATCTGCCATCGTTAGAATAAGTTACGGATGAAAACATAGTCACTACTAGCTGTTTTTCTAATTCAATTCCATATTTTTTTTTTTATTTCAACTGTTACTTTCTGTAGGAAAACCTTTAAGGATCTATAAAAATGACCCCTTCCTGAATTCAGAATGTTTTCTACGCTGCAGAAATGTATAGCTTTCCTGGATCCACCATTAGTTTCGCCCCTATTTCTGCCACTAACTGAAAGGCGGTTGAAAGCACAAACAAATAGGAAAAATGGACTATGTCCCTGTAAAATGCCCAAACTATGTTGAAAAATGTATTTTTCCTATTCAAGTCTGCCTGTTCCTGAAAGCTGGAAAGACGGTGATATTTGCACTGCAAAACCTTTATTGATGCCATTTGCAGGAAAATAACCACACACTTTCATCTGCAGAACTTTTTTCCCATTTTCCCCCCAAAAATGCAAAATGTAGTTAAATTTTGCTGATTTTCTCAGTCCCCTCCAGGGGAAGCCCTCTTTATACCTGTCCTGAGCCCTCTCTGTACCTCCCCTGCACCCCTCTTTATACCTGCCCTGGGTCCTCTCTTTATACCTGCTCTGGGTCAAGACCACACTAGGCAGGTGGGTGGAGGCCACATATGGCCTAGGAGGGGGGCTGTGTGGCCCTCTTCCTTTTTAAATTATGGCCCTGGGGAGGTAGTGTCTCCAGGGCCAGGGGGTCCATGTGGCTGCCCTACTTATTTAGTACTTTTGGGACCTGGGGAGGTGTGGTCCTCAGGACATAATAAAGCTTCAGGAAGGAGGGCCACGTGGCCCCTACCTTTTTTCCATAAAGCCCCGGGGAGGTGGTTGTCTCTTGGGCTCATAAGAGCCTTAGGATGGGGGCCCAATGTGCCCCCCTCCTTTTTTCATTATTGCCACATGCCCTGGGACCTGGCCCACCCAGAGGCTAAATTGAGAACAAGAGTTGGAGCCTGCGCTTGTTCTTTAAAATAAGTCATCAGATTTGCAGGTTTAAAAAAATGCTTTTCTGACCTGGCAGGATCCCAGAGGGACCCTAGCTCCATGGCTACGGGGTCAGGATAGTCCTAAAACGGCTGCCAACACTTCCTGGTTGAATTTGTGGCAGGAATTCAGATCGCAGCATGAGGTCTCCAGGATCTGTGGAGCCTCTGCACCCCTATATATCTATATTTCTTTTTACTTTAATATCACTTAAATTGCTGAATGGATTTACACCAAACCACAAAAAGCACACTTCTGGACCAGAAGCTAGCTTTGTCTCAATTTTGATGTAATTCCATGCAGCAGTTCGGGCAGTAGGCGTGTTGAAAATCCCTATGGGAATTTGCTTGGGGAGAATGTATTTTGAGACCCCCTTTTTCTTGACCCCTGCTTGACAAATCACCCAGAAACTTTCAAGAAAGCAGCTGAACTGACTGTCATACTAATTTTGATTTTTTTTTAAAGATTCATCAAACAGCTTCATAGTTATTGGCAAAACAAAAAAACGTTTTTGCTATTGAAATTAGGTCCTAACTATAACTACTTACTGACGACTGCCAGCAGCACTAGCTATAACTTGTAGCCCCGGTGTGCACTTCTTATGATCTCACATATGACATCACTCATGACATTATATATGGTATCACTGATGACGTCTTGAATTACATTATTAATGACATCACTGGCGACATCTCATATTACATCTTTGATGACATCACTGATGACATCATTCAATGAGTGTTCTAGTTTGTTTTACATTTTACACTGTAGCAGATGATTAGATGGGTAGAAAATAGTAGTTTTCTACCTAATTTTGTACAGACTATGGCCCTCATTACAACCCTGGCGGTCGGTGTTAAAGCAGCGGTTATACATCCAACAGCCCGGCGGAAAAAAAAATGGAATCACGACCATGGAGGAAACCACCAACAAAGACAGCCACTTTAACACTCCGACCGCCATGGCGGTAGAAACAAACACCGCAGTGGTAACCGTCAACAGACAGGCGGAGGACAAAGTACTGCCCACACTATTACAAGAGGCCTATCCACCACCTTTTCTGGGGCGGTACCAATGCTATCAAAAGCATGGCGGAAACAGGAATTGGAACGGAAACCACTCACCTCTCGACACCCAACGAAGAACCAGGACGCCATGGAGCCCGAATTACAGGTCCTGCCCATGCTGGTCTTCCTCCTCTTGTATCAGGAGCAGGAAAGACACTGTCGACAACCACTGTGAGTGCTGCACTTACAACACAGGGGAGGGTGGGAATGAAAAGAGAGTGACACACACACGCAACACGCAATACCCTCACCCCCACCCTCACCCACAACACCATACACACAAATACATGCTGCAACATTACATATACACCCCCTCACGCCCTGGAAGAACGCAAGGACAAAAGGAAATGATTGTAACGATTGTAATCAAGAAAAATCAGTGCAATTTAAAAAATCAGTATATACAAATATGTACACCAACTACACAAGTCCGGATATTAATGAAACATCGTCCATGGATCAGTGTCCCAAAATGCATGGGCGAAGCCCACACGAGATACCTGACTCAAAACGGAGAGAACACTGCAGGGGCATCAGATCAAAATTAAACAGGCACCTCAGGGGAGGAGGAGGGGGGCACCTAAGCCGGATGAACGCACACCGGCACTGCTCCACGAGGGGGCTCCATGCCCACTGATTAGTCCTGGGGAGTGCAAAGCCACAGTCTCACAAGTCTTTCCAGTGGGTGGTTTGCCCACTGCTGTATCCTGGGGAGTGCAAAGCCACAGTCTCTCAAGTCTTTCCAGTGGGTGGTTTTCCCACTGCTGTACCATGGGGAGTGCAAAGCCACAGTCTCTCAAGTCTTTCCAGTGGGTGGTTTGCCCACTGCTGTATCCTGGGGAGTGCAAAGCCGCAGTCACTCAAGTGGATGTCAGTGTCCACTGGTTCTGGAGGGGGCTTTGTGCCCAGTGTACTTCATCCTGCCAAGGACTGAGGAAGTGGATGTGAATCTCCATTGGTTCTGGAGGGGGCTTTGTGCCCAGTGTGCTTCATCCTGCCAAGGACTGAGGTAGTGGATGTCTTTCTCCACTGGTTCTGGAGGGGGCTGTGTTCCCAGAGTACTTCATCCTGCCAAGGACTGAGGAAGTGTATGTGAATCTCCACTGGTTCTGGAGGGGGCTTTGTGCCCAGTGTGCTTCATCCTGGCAAGGACTGGATTAGTGGATGCCTTTCTCCACTGGTTCTGGAGGGGGCTGTGTGCCCAGAGTGCTTCATCCTTCCAAGGACTGAGGAAGTGGATGTAAATCTCCACTGGTTCTGGAGGGGGCTTTGTGCCCAGAGTGCTTCATCCTGCCAAGGACTGGGGTAGTGGATGTGAATCTCCACTGGTTCTGGAAGGGGCTTTGTGCCCAGAGTGCTCCACATGCAGTGTAGCAGGTCCCATTCCCTCACCTGGGTGTGTGTGCCACGAGATTGCCTGGGAACAGGTAGCATCATACGCCATGGAGGCAGAGACACACTCCACCCTGCTGCGATTTCGCCTGCCACCTGCTGGTACAAACAGTTCTGGGAGTCATGCCTCATGTATGCTGGGCAGGGTCCAGGACGTCTCCTATAGCCTCGGACAGCTGGCCACTGGGGATGATAGCCATGTCAGCTGTAGTGGCACTGTCTGAGCACGTCGCGGGGCTGGTGGCGGTAGTCGCGGCAGTGTCTGTGGTGGAGGTGCTGGCAGTGGTGGATGTTTCTGCACCTGTTGAAGGACACAGCAGGATGTCTCCTGCAGCCTCGGACAGCTGCCCACTAGGGATGATGCTGGGGACTGTTGCAGAGGCAGCAGACGTGAAGGTGGCGGTGCTGGTGGCTGTACTGCTGGTGGTGCTGGTGGCGATGCTGGTGGCGGGGCAGGTAAAGTACAGGTGGCGGTGTCCACCGCCATACAGGTTGGTGTACTGGTTGACAGAAGGGGTGACTCTGGTCCCTCAGCTGAAGCCACCCTGCCCTGTCCTGACCTGCTCTTCGGCTTGTGTCCCTTCCCCACCTTTGAGGTCGCTGCTGGTGTCTTGCCACTGTCCCCTTTTGGCTTGGAAGAGCCCTTGCTTGCTGGTAGGTGCGGCTTCTCCCTCCGGCATGTGGGCACCTTCTTCACCTTGGCAGGTGGCGGAATGGCCTGCTCCTTGGCCTCGCTAGGTGGCACACTGGCAGCCCTGATGGGTGGCGACCGGGATGAGACCGGAGTTGCTGTAACCACTGTGACTGGGGATTTGGTTGCTGAAGTGCTGGGCTGGGACCTGGACAGCCTGGCCCTAGGGGAAGGACGGGGGGAGGTGTAGGGAAGAGGTCAAAGTTAGCCAGGAAAAGTTTCTTAGACACACTGGGATGGAAAGATGGAGGGGGTTTGGGAGTGGAGGAAGAGGTAGTGGTTGTAGGAGGTGTACGTTTGCTGAATTTGGGTGAAGGTGCATGGGCCGGAGGCTGTTGTGAGGTGGACGGCTGTTGGGTGGGTGTGTGCCTACGTTTGTGTACTTTGGGAGGAGGGCTCACAGACACACTGGGAGAGGACACAGGGGATGTGTGAATGGTAGTGGGGCTGATGATTGCACGTGAGTGGTGTGTGGTGATGGGCGTGCTGGTGATGGAGGTAGTGGCTGAGGATGTAGTGCATGCTGGTGTAAGTGGAGACGAGACAGGAGGGAGGAGGAGGACGTGGAGGAGGGGGACACAGTGGAGGCAGTGGATGTTGGTGTGTTTGCATGGGGATGGTGCTTGTGTGAGTGCCTGTGGGATGTGTGGTGCTTATGTTTGCCATGTCCACTCTTGTGTGTTGATGAGTGTGCATGCTGGTCTGATGGTGTGCTTGGGATAGGCTGAGGTACAGGGGATTGGGTTTGGGTAGTGGAAATTGGAGGGGGGAGGCTGGACATAGGGACAATGGCTGCCATCAGTGCTTAGGCCAGAGCCTGAAATGCTCTATGTTGGGCCACTTGCCCAGAATGAATGTCCTCCAGGTATGCATTTGTTTGCTGCAAATGGCTCTCAACACCCTGGATGGCATTCAAAATGGTAGATTGCCCAACAGTGAGGGATTTCAGGAGGTCAATATCCTCCTCACTGAGGGCAGCAGGGCTGAGGTGCCTGGGGCGAAGGAGATGTCCACCCTCCTGGGTGAGCGGGCATGAGAAACACGCTGAGGGGCTGCTGGGAGGCAGTGCTGGTAGGGGGGTGGCAGCTGTATCTGTTGATGCGGTGGGCACAGAGGTGCCTGCCACCGCAAGGGAGCTCCCATCAGAGGAGGAGTCGCTGTCGCTGGTGTATGCTCCTGTCTCCGTTGTGGAGCTTCCCTGGCCCTCCGTCCCACTGGAGCTTTCAGACTCCGTTACTTCACCCTCCAGGGCCATGTGGGATGCAGCTCCGTCCTGCTCCGGTGCCACTGCAGCTTCTCCAGATGAGGCTAATGCACGCAAGAACAGGGTGACAAAACAAAAAGGGGGGGGAGACAGAAGATACACATAGTCAGTGCATGCAACACCACTACCGTTGGCAGACACAACACACAGGGAGCAGCCCTATGCACTAAGCCATGCACTAACAGTGCAGGGGAAAAGCACATGCCCAAGGGGGACTATGTCTAGACCCATTTCATGCACAGCTAGAACCCATGGGAGCCTGAATAGGTGTAGAGGACAAATACCACCTTTGGGGTTGGACTGGGAATGAGGCTGCAAAACAATGGATCTACCTTTGCGTGTCAGCCCTTGCCTAGGGGAACCCACAGGCCACCACCCCCACCCAGACACCTCATCAAGCGCGCAGAGTCAGCTGAATGAGAGTGTGCTCACCCCCTTGTGGCTGCTGTGATGCCCTCAAGCGCCCATCCAACTCCGGATATGACACCACCAGGATCCGGTACATCAGGGGGGTCATGGTGCGACGGGCACCCCTTCCACGTTGGGAGGCCATGCCCAGCTGGGCCTCCACCGTCTTCTTGCTCCAGCGGTGCAGGTCCTCCCATCTTTTCCGGTAGTGGGTGCTCCGTCTATGGTAGACCCCCAGGGTCTGCACTTCCTTGGCAATGGCACGCCAAATCCCCTTCTTCTGGTTGGCGCTGGCCTAAAGGAAAAGTGAAGTAATAATGGATGTTACTATCCCGTACTGTTCTTCTCACGCATTGCCTACAAACCTCCCACCCTGGCCCAGACATACATACAGACACACTATCCTCACATGCTGGCCTTTCCCCCTCCCCTCCCTCTTCCATCCACGACACTCCATACAATCATGTGCCATCCACCATGCTCAAAGTGTACTCACCTGTTTGTCTGGAGGACCGTACAGTTGCGTGTACTGGGGGATGACCCCATCCACTAGTTTCTCCAACTCCTCCGAAGTGAAGGCAGGGGCCCTTTCCCCAGACACTGTAGCCATTGTCGCTTCCAGACAAAGGTCACAGCAGCACTTGTAGTGTAGGTCCTCTCTGTTGAAGGTCAGGTATCAAGTGAGTGAACAGTTAGAAAATGGCGGCCACGTCCGTGGCGGTGCATACCGTCACCGCTGGTGTACATCGTCATTGGCTCCTGGAACCCATAGGACCCAATGTTAACCAATGCTGAATTGCGCTGCGGTCTTCGATTGCCTGCTGCAACGGTGGACAACGCCAGCGCAGTTACCTCATTTCCCCTTGTTCCACCTTACAGGTCAGGCACCCGTCATTTCAGGGGGCCACATGGCAGGCCAAATAACTGCGTCACACCTATTAAGGCCAGGAATAAGGACAGACAAAGGCACATAGAGAAATTGTTACATTTTTGCAAAACAGCATTGTGATACCTAAGTGTTGTGTGACCCTCTGCTCACCGTTCTCCTCCATAGGGCACGTCGGCTGGGGCAGGTGATGAAATGGCGGCATCCTCCGGTGTACAGACCCCTGGTGTACCTGTTGACAATGGAAGAGAAACACATAATTATCACTTACAGACTTGATCATGCAACAATCCAGGAACTGTGTGCCCAGTTGGAGCCAGACCTGATTTCAGCTATCCGCCATCCCACAGGAATACCCCCTCTAGTGCAGGTCCTGTCTGTACTCCATTTCCTGGCCAGTGGGTCTTTTCAAACAACAGTAGCCATGGCATCAGGGATGTCCCAGCAAATGTTCTCTAATGTGTTGTCCAGAGTGTTGTCTGGCCTGCTGAAACATATGCGCAGCTACATTGTTTTCCCTCAAGTGGAGGATTTACCCACAGTGAAAGGTGAGTTCTATGCCCTGGGACAAATCCCTAACATCATTGGTGCCATTGATGGTACACATGTGGCATTTGTCCCCCCTGCAGGAATGAACAGGTTTACAGAAACCGGAAAAGCTACCATTCAATGAATGTGAAGATGGTGTGATTGGCAGACCAGTACATCTCCCATGTGAATGCCAAGTATCGTGGCTCTGTCCATGACACTTTCATTTTGAAGAATAGCAGCATCTCTTATGTGATGGGGCAACTCCAGAGGCAGCGTGTGTGGCTAATAGGTGAGACTAAAGTCCCCACACAGTTTCATTTGCTGTCTGGCTATGGGAGATTCCCTAATATTGGGAGGATGTCTAACAGTTGTCCCTCAATATTTGCAGGTGACTCTGGTTACCCCAACCTGTCATGGCTACTGACCCCAGTGAGGAATCCCAGGACAAGGGCAGAGGAATGCTACAATGAGGCACATGGGCAAACTAGGAGGATAATAGAGCGCACCTTCGGCCTCCTGAAGGCCAGATTCCAGTGCCTCCATCTGACAGGTGGATCCCTATACTACTCACAGAAGAAGGTGTGCCAGATCATCGTGGCCTGCTGTATGTTGCACAACCTGGCTTTGCAATGCCAGGTGCCTTTTCTGCAGGAGGATGGGCCTGATGGTGGTCTTGTGGCAGCCGTGGAGCCTGTGGATAGTGAAGAAGAGGAGGCAGAAGAAGAAACAACATCATCATGCAATACTTCCAGTGAGACACAGGTAAGAAGATGGAACTGCTTCCCACATCTCATACTATTGTAGGACCTAGCACAAGTCTGCCTTTTTACCTCTGTGTATGACCCTGACTTGTCACTTTGGCTTTTCATTTCACAGATCTGGGTCACAATTTGTGCCCTCTGCTATGTTTACTCCTGGCCTACAGCTGTGTAACATTGGTATGTGAACAAGTACATTGACATTGCTATATTTCAGAGATTTTGCAATTAGACATTTGTGAAAGCACAGACTGACTCCAGATTGATTTGTGATTCAAGGGTGTTTATTTCTGTGCTAATAAGTGGAGGGGGTTTTGAAATGGGCTGGGGTGATGGTGAAGGAATGTCCATGGCAGAGTCCAGTCTCTTGGTCTCACAGGTGCATTATCCAATGGGGCATAGGAAGTGGAGCTATGGCAGTTTAAGGTGGACATGGTGAAAAAGTGGGACAGAAGGATGACATTCAGGAGGGTCTTATTTCCTGGTGGGGGTCTTGGCAATGTTCCCCGTTTGCGGGGTGGTTCTCCTTCTGCAGGGGTGGGGTGCTGGTGGCCAGTTGGTCCTGTGGCGGGGCCTCCTGTCCACTAGCGCTGGCAGAGGTGAAGGGCTGTTCATCATCCAGGCTAGTGTCAGGGGCCCGTTTGTGTCCCGCTGTGTCCCTCATGATGTTGACAAGGTCTGCCAGCACCCCTGCAATGGTGACCAGGGTGGTGTTAATGGACTTCAAGTCCTCCCTGATCCCCCGGTAGTGTTCCTCCTGCAGCCTCTGGGTCTCCTGAAACTTGGCCAGTACTGTGCCCAAGGTCTCCTGGAAATGGTGGTAAGCTCCCATGATGTTGGAGAGGGCCTCGTGGAGTGTCGGTTCCCTGGGCCTGTCCTCCCCCTGCCGCACAGCAGTCCTCCCAGCTTCCCTGTTATCCTGTGCCTCTGTCCCCTGAACCATGTGCCCACTGCCACTGACCCCAGGTCCCTGATTGTCTTGGGTTGGTGGGTTTGCCTGGGGTCCCTGTACTGGTGGACACACTGCTGATTGACGTGTCCTGGGAACAGAGGGATGGGCCTGCTGAGTGGATGCTGTGGCGGGAGGCTCTGTGGTGGTTTGGGACTGTGTCAGGGGAACCGACTGTCCAGAGGTCCCTGATGGGCCGGGCTGGTCATCTTGATCCAGGCGTGCAGAGCTGCTGTCATCACTGTGGGCCTCTTCTGAGGGGGGACTGGATATGTCTGGCACCTCCTGTCTGGTGACGTTGGGTAGGGGTCTTGTTGGGGTATAAATGCATAGTTTTAATATCTGTGTGTGCCATCTTGTGCATTGGGTGAGGTACCCTCAACTTCTGTGCTTGCGTCATTGTGTTAGCCCTTTTGTGATAGTTGGTTTGGGATCTGTGTGGGTTTCTGTACTGGACATGCTTTGGTGATTGTGGTCCATGCATAGGTGTTGCATGCAGGGCCTTGGTATTGAGATGTGTGGGTTGTGATAGTGGGACATATGGAGATGATGGTGTGATGGGGTGAGAGTAAGAGTGGGAGTATGTGATGGCATGCAGGTGGGGTGAGGGGGATGAAGTAGTTAAGATATGACTTACCAGATTCCAGTCCTCCTGCTACTCCTGCCAGGCCGTCAGGATGCAATATTGCCAAGACCTGCTCCTCCCATACTGTTAGTTGTGGTGGAGGAGGTGGGGGTCCACCGCCAGTCCTCTGTACAGCAATCTGGTGTCTTGATACCACGGAACGTACCTTCCCCCGTAGGTCGTTCCACCTCTTCCTGATGTCATCCCGTGTTCTTGGATGCTGTCCCACTGCGTTGACCTGTCAACAATTCTCCGCCATAGCTCCATCTTCCTTTCAATGGATGTCGGCTGCACCTGTGATCCGAATAGCTGTGGTTCTACCCAGATGATTTCCTCCACCATGACCCTGAGCTACTCCTCTGAAAACCTGGGGTTTCTTTGAGGTGCCATGATGTGGTGTGGGTGCTATGTGAGGTGCTGGCTGTCGTGATGTGTGGGGGGATGTGTTGGTGTGTGTTGTTTGAGGTGCATGGATGTTGTATAAGTGGTGGTGTTGTGTGTCTGGGGATGCTGATGTTGTGTTAGCTAATCTCTCTCTCTGGCCTTCGTTGAAATGTTTAGTTGTAAGGGTTTGTGGGTAATGTGGGTGTGTTTTATAGTGTTGTGGGTGTGTGGGTGTGGTATGTGTATGTGTATCAGGTGTGTGTATTTCGAATTGTCCAATGTGGTTGTGTTTTGTAAACGTGTGTGTATTTTGAGCGCAACGGTGTGTACCGCCAATGGATTCCCACGGTTGAAAGACCACCGCATTTATTCGTGTGTCGTGATAGTGAGGGCGTATTCCTGTTGGCATGATGGTGTAGGTTTTGGTATCGCCAGTTTATCACTGACCTTTGATGTGGCCGACTTGTGGGGGTGTCTGTATTGTGGCGGAATCCGAGATGTGGGTCGTAATACCTGTAGCGGAATTCCACCGTCGCACGGTATGTTGGCGGTCTTCAGCACGGCGGAAAGCGGGATTTACCACCAGGGTTGTAATGAGGGCCTATGTCCAGCTAGTGCTTGTAATAGTGTACAAAAAGCATGTACACCTAATGTACCATAGTTGTGAAGCGGTATTAAGCATGTTATAACTCTTTGCACTGAAGAGTAACTCTGTGTGCAAGGAACAGTTGAGTTGAGTTCATTACACAACATTTTGGTTCTGCAGAAAATGTTTCCAACAGGAAAAACACTACATAGTAGATACTGATTTTTGTAAGCATCCTTAAGTTATTAGAGAGAATTTTGTCTGGACAATAATTTATACTTAACATTGAACAGTGTGTGCACCAGATACCAATCTATGTATGCTTGCTTGTTTTGTTTTAGAAGGTGACCTTCATGTAAGGTATATAATATGTAGTATGAAGGGTGGATGTAGTATGATCTTTAGCAGCTTTTTTGACAACTGTTGCATGCAATGTACACTGTTCTTACTATATTCTTTGTAATACTCTATGGTGTATTTCTCATGATAATGTCACTGATTGCAAACAGTGTGGTAGAAAATTGACTGTTATAGAGTAAACACTGTCCACAGTACTTAGTCCTCTACTGATATGAACTTTATTTCTTAATGCAGGTTTAGTGTGTGTGTCTGTGGTTTGATCATGATAAAAGCTGGCCATAGGAGGACATTTGTTTTGGAATTGGCCTTTATTTAAGCTTTCTTTGACCAGTTTTTTTAGATATTGAACAATTTGTGCAATGAGGGTTTCCCATACAACTGTGGTTTAAAGTGTATGGTAAGGGGGTAATGTTGCACATAATACTTGCTTTCAAAACGTAAGGGAGATGTTTCTGTGTTTGTAGAAATGATACCTGATCTTGTCCTGAGCTATTTTGTACTTTACCCTCAGATCTGTAAAGGTGTATTAATTTGTATGTCTATATGCAGAAAAATAAAAGTTTGGATGACGTTATTAGTGATTTCATCAATGGTGTTGTTAGAAATCAGATACACAACATAAATTAACCCATGTTTCTCCTCTTGTAGCTTGGCACAGATCAGGTAGGCTTAACTTAAGAGACAATGTGTAAGGTATTTATGTAACACTTCAAACAGTAAAATAGTGAAGACACCACACAAAAATACACTGCACCTGGTTAGAAAAATAGAGCTTAGTTTTAAGAATAAAATAAGACCAAAAATCCAATAAGTGGAAGTTGAGATATGAATTTTAAAAGATCACAATTCAATATAGTGCTTAATGACATAAATCGCCAACTGGGGGTATCTGGTCATGCTAGACAGGTGAAAGCTAAAAGTTCAGAGCAACCACAATGAAGCGTGGGTCCCAGACAAGTCCAGCTGAAGTTTCACCTTCACAGAATTAAGCCAAGAGTCACACTTGTGAGGAACAATTTAGTCAGGATCAAGGAAAGTATTGCTGGCAGTGGTCCACGGCATGAGAAGGTGGCCAGCATCGCTGTCAGGCAGACTGGAATACTTGCTATGTGAAGAGATAAACCAGCACCGGCTTGCGCTGATTCTTTGGGCAATCGGTGTGGTTCTGGTGTGGACGGACCTGCTCACAGTCATGAGGAGACCAAAAGCTTCATTTAAAGAGCCACAAAACCACTTCCATGGACCCAGGACCTAAGAGACACCTTTTGGGGGCCAGGAGTTTGTTGAAGATGGGTACAGGAGCTTTAGCAGATGCGTTGGAAGTCTTTTGTGTCCCTTAGATTTCAGAAAACAGGAGGCAAGCCAGCAAGCCCTTGTAGTAACTTTGGTTATGGAATGTACAGATGCAGGCCCAGTCCTTCTCATTCCCAGGCAAGAGAGCAGCAGGCAGCAGGTCAACTTAACAAAGCAGGAGTGCAGCAGAGTAGCAGCTCAGCAGAGTGGCAGTCCTTGTAGCATCACAGCAGTCCTTCTTTCTGGCAGAGTATCCTTGGCCCAGAAACATACTGAAGCGGTGGTGGCTGCAGTCCAGTGTTTATACTTTGGTGCCCTGATTCTGTGAGGTGGGAGAAACATCTAGATAGTTGCATTGAAGTGCAAGGACTTCCCTTCCTCCCTTGCCCTGGTACTAAGCTGGCTGGAGTGACAATACAGGGTCATTAAGCCCTTTATGTGTGTGCAGGGCACAGGTTATCCAGGTGTAAGTGTGAGGCTGTGGTTAGCTCCACCCCCCATCTGGTCAGTTAATGGCCCATCATGGTACATCAAGTCACAGGTAAGCTCCCATTGTGTGGCTCTCTAGAAGGAATGCACAAGCCCTTCTTTCACCCAACCCCAGACATGTATTGAGGACAGGCTGCTAGCACACACATCTAAGAGCAGGAAAATGCCAATCTTTCTAAAAGTGGCATTTTCAAAATGTTAATACTAAGTCAGACTTTACCAAATAAAGAGAATTTATCAATACAATTCCATAGGTACTAAACATTACAAGTCTACTCCTTCTCATCAGGTATTACAACATATAAAATATAATAATGAATCCCCAATGTTATCTAATGAGAGGAGTAGGCCTCACAGTCATGAAAAATGAATTTGAGAGTTTGTCACTACTAGGACATGTAACATTTTAAAGTATATGCCTTGCATTTTAATTACCTAGCATCCTGGCCTCAGGGCTAGCTAGGACCTACCTTAGGGGTGACATATGCAATAAAAGGGGAGTTTAAGGCTTGGCAAGCCAAGTCGACATGGCAGTGGGACACTGCATTCAGGTTGCAATGGCAAGCCTGGGCCATGTTTTCAAGGGCTACTTAAGTGGATGGCACAAGCAGTGCTGCAGGCTCACTAGTAGCATTTCATTTATAGGCCCTGTACATATATAGTGCACTGTACTGGGGACTTAGAAGTAAATGAAATATGCCAATTAGTGATATGCCAATCAAACCATGTTTTAGAGAGAACACATGCACGTTAGCACTCAGAGTCCTAAGGCCAACAAAAACAAATTCAGCAAAAAGTGGAGGGAAAAGGCAAAAAAGTTTGGGTTTGACCCTGCAGAGAGGGTCAGGTCCAACAGATGTCATCAGTGATGTTATTAATGATTACATTTGAGATGTAATCAGTGATGTCACAAATGATGTCATAGACCATGTCATGAGTGATATCATATGTGAGGTCATAAGCAGTGCATGGCGGGGGCGCAAGTTATAGTTAGTGCTGCTTACTATAACTGATGAATTTCTGTGTTTTTTAATTCAAAGCATTAATATTGTCACTGAGAATTTCATCTAACTATAACGTTACATTAACCTTTGGGTTGTCAGTGAATTTCTAAGGTGTTTTTTAAAATTGAAAACAGGTATTTATCTCTACTATACCTATCTCTAAAGTTACTTCAACCTTTGTTTTTTCAGTGAATTTCTAGGTTTTGTTTAAAGTATATTAATTATTTAGGTATGTCTATGTATGATGGAATGATTTTCATAATACATGTAGTTCTTAGATATTATTTTGTGAAATGAAAGTTTTTTTGTAATATAAGAGGGTATGGTTTACATTTTGAAATATGTTTGTAAAATATGTGTGAGTATTAAACAGATAAATATTCAGTATGTCAGTAGTACATGTGTATTTTCTTAGTACTTGTAGCTTTCATATGCATATATGATACCAGTAATCTATTCCAAATCTGCTATTACTCATGTGAGAGCCTCTAACCTGTAAACTAAAATAGGTCTTTACAGAGATACCCTCTTGTTTTACCATATATATAGATTCGTACTGTACCTCTTTTTTTGTTTTTTTGTTGTTCTTGAAATCACTCACAAAACTATTGTGAGAGCCAGTGTACCCCACCATAATGGCCGCCTTTTGCGAGAGTTCATAACTGCATTTGAGAGCCAGGGAGGAAATGCCTTCCGTGCCATCAGAGGAAGCATTGCTTCCTGGTTTGCTCTAGCGAGCTGCTTGCAAGATCATACATTTTGAATTTGAATTTACATTTACACTGAATATATCCTAATGTAGTATGTAAAATGTATAAATACCAGAATACTAACAGTGTGTTTAGTTTAATGAAATGCAATCCATTACATAATTATGGGGAAAAAATTACTTATACTTATGAAAAAACCCATATGGTTTATGTGCATCGGAACAACATTGGCACATAGCACACTGATACGTATCGGTTAGTTTTAAGACCTTTTATTATTATTACAAAAAGTTCAATCATTATATAGTCATTATCATTAGTAGACCTCATAAATGAACTTTAATGTTTTCTGCTTTTTTATATCTACATACATGTTTGTAAATATTGTTTGTTCTAGCACTTTAGTTGTAGAAATATAATATAGGAATTTGGACGTTTCCAGGATAATTACTGCTTTGCTGTAAGAGAAGGATCATGCTGTTCAGTCTAGCCAGATACATTTGTAAGGTATACTGTGTAGGGGCCAGAGTTGATTGAGTGTCCATGATGGAAAACAATAGCTACAGTAGTGTATGTTTTCTTGTAAACTGATATCTGGTCAGACTTAAAGTTGCCTGACATAAGTATTGACTTTGCTACAATCAGCTCTGCATCTTTGCGACATGAGAATGAGATATTTTGAACTATGTCTTACAAACAATGTGGACAACAGTTCTGATGTGCAATATAGACAGGAGTTGATCTGTGCAGATTTCACAAATAGTATTTAAAATGACACTGACTTGCAATCAGGTACTATACGATACATGAATCTCTCAGGCTGAATGTCTGGGCCAAAAACTCATTGGTACCAGGTTGGCAAATCATAACATTCATCAAATTCATATTTACCATGTACTTTTTGCATGAAATCTCTCGCAGTAATATCATTACACTGTGTGCCTGTTCTCTTAAATGGCCCACAGCATATGATAGCAGTGAGAGATCACTCTCAAACAAAAGGTAGACTACCTTGTCCTGTAGGAAACAGCATTGGAAAACATTGTGCTTTTAAATTCCTTTCCTAAATATTTACTGGTTCATCTTTTGCTTGCTTCATTTGGTACAATTTTAAAGCATGACCCATCATATCTCTGGAATGTTGAGGGTGTTGAGGGTGAAAGCTGTTATGTTCATACATTTCTTCTGCTTCACCTAGATCAACCTTTTCAAACTGAGCAGAAGTAGCTGATGTTTGACTTTTTATTCTAATGCAGCTAACATATTCCACTGCATTATTATCTTTGTAAAAAATATATTTTCTATTTTAAGATATCCTAAAGCTCTCTGCCCTATATATGATGACCAGTTCCAGCCAAATTTTTGTCTCTATCTTAGGAACTCCATCTACTGGAACCACTAGTCATTCATCTCAATCCACCCCTATACTTTCAATATTCTCCTTCATATTTAAGGCAAGTACACAACCTTACCTTTCAAACCTTTCAGTAGTTCAGAAGGAGTTTATTTTAAAAATTGTTAGTTTCCATTCTAGCAACTACTTGGAATGGATATATTCTTTGTATGAGAATAGTTTCATAGACATTCAGATTTCAAAGTTGAGAAGGAATTGGAAAAACCTCCAATCTGAATTTCTCTAGTAGGTATGTTATTATCATCTTGTTTGTCAATACAGTATGTACACACAAACTGGCTTATGCACAAGTCAAACCTATCTTAAGTGATTGAATATAGAGTAAGTTTAATTCATGATACTAGATCGCTGTTTTCTGCCTTTTCATAAATCTCAAGTTTTTTTGACCTGTGATTTGTAGTGAGTTCCCGTGCAACAAACACACACCTTGTCCGTAAATTCTGCAGTTGTTCTTGCAAATGTGTCAATTCCCTTTTTAAAATGATCTAAAACTATGCTACTATTAGAATTTCCAGTACTTTTCTCAACAACCATCTCAGACTCTTCACTTGGCCTTTCATGCTCAAAGTATTGCATATGAATGTCATCTATTGCAGAACTGACTTATGAATGAGTACCTGTTAATATGATATCATTTAGTTTCTGAAGCTGCAGAGCTAAACCTTTCACAAAATATAATCTTCTTACTAGATTGTACATTTTACTGTGGTGCACAGACAGCATCCGTATGTGATAGAAAGTACTGTCACAGAGCTGCTGTGATAAGCAAGTCAATGAATGTCCTTGAAGGTTTGTAAGTTTCCTCACTCGACAAGGATCAGGGCTTTGAATTAGTTTCATTTTTTGTTTTACAGTTCTTTTGCTGTATTTGCATTTAGTATTTGCAATTGTATTTAGAACAGTCTAAATTACTCAATAGACTGTTGTCTTATGTTGCAAATGTCTCTACATTTCCTCTTGAAAATGTGATTTTGAGGATGTTGACTTAATATTTCATTCTACATTTCTAGGTACTAATCTTTCTTTTTTAATCGATGTACTTTCATTGGTTTCATTTCCAGGACCATCTCTGTCCGCTGCAAACACTGAGTTTGTTGTGAATAACTCTCCTCATTAAAACAATGCCCCTGAAATGGAGTTGTGTGTTTCCTCTCTCTCTGGAAAATACTGCAGAAGTCTGCTTTACTCACACCCACTTGAACACTTTGATAAAAAAAAATCTTCAGTGAATTAATCTGTTTATCTAAACATCTCATTCTCTTCAAAAAAACATTGTCAACTAGATAGTCAATAGTATTTCTATGGTTTTGCACAGCTCTTTTGCTTTTTACTGTTTTCATGCTTCTCATAATATTACATATCACTCAAAAAACAACTTCTGACTGAGCTCTTTACATTTCTTTTTCCTAAACCTGTCTGGCTAGGGTCTTTCTATGGGATTATCTTTTGTTTTGAAGAATAATACTTTTTTGTGAGGTGTTGACACATTTTGTATTCTACTCACACCTGTGGAAGAAAGTTTACATGATGTTAATCTTTTAAATAAACATTTGGTAATCATACCAGACCTGAATTTTTCTTTACTATCACATTCATTCTCTGCGTCTGCTTCTTGTTTGGAAAGTTCTTTGCAGAACTGTTGCTTTGTCTTCTTTCTCTTCTCTTGCTTTGTGGGCATCTTGTAAATGCCATAGAAGCAATAAACAACACATAATATTGATTTCTGCTTTAAAAGATTACTTACTACTAACTTAAGGGTAAGGTTTTTGGTACCAAATTTCAGCATGCTACACATTCCCTATGGTACATTTCATCAAGCAGTGGCATTCTCTCATGCTACCCTGTAATAGCAGTCCCTCAAAGTGATAACTCAACACACACCAGTTGCTTAGCGCAAAAGTATTTTGAAAGCTAGTACCTCCTGTACTGCATGGCTTTATAAACAGCAAGGCATCAACTAATATCTCTGATGACAGTAAAGGGTGTGTCTAAAAGGGCTTGAACAAACCCTAGCCCCCGTGCTACTACATGGTAACAGAGCGGAAAATGGGGATAATAAAGTTTGATGTAAAATAAGAGGTTTATAAAACCATTGTATACAGAGTAATTTGGTCACTTCTATCTGGACATTCACTCTCTATACGTTTGTACAGGTTAAAGGTTGGGTGTAAAAGGGTTTAGTGGGTAATTCACCCCTGTACAAAGGTTTCTCCTCTCCGAGGACATGGTGTATGAATGGGTTCACAGACAGCAAGGTCTGTACGGATACCTCTGAAGAGAGTAAAAGGTTTGTGGAGAAGGTTTTAGATAAGAACTAGGGGCCTCATTTAGAAGGCCCTAGCGGCACACTGCACCATTGGAGTGTCATTTTATTTTACGCTCTGCTGGCACAGTGTGCCAGCCCATATTTACAAGGCCACACAAAGTCAGCTTGCATGATTTTTCATGGCCTTGTAAATATGGCTCCATTTCACGCATAACTTTGCATGAAAGGGGCATTCCGTGGGTGTTATTGTGGGTGTCCCCATGCAACACCCATGGAACCTGTCAGAATCTGATGCATTCCCAGATTTACAAGGCTGGGAATCAGTCAGATTCCTACGCCAACTCAGGGGTGGCATTAAAGTGGTGCGATGGGGAGAAAAACATTATTTCTCCTTGGTTTTTTTTCTCTTTATAGTTGTGCTTCATTCTGCAGCAGACATAGATAGAGGAAAAGCAGGCACCCTTGCACCATGATGCCTGAATTGCTACTAGGCAGCAGTTTGTGAACCAGCAAAGAGGAAAGTATAGAGATGTGTTGTAATTCTGTGAATATGATGCATACCTGCACTTTAAAAATGACACTGCGCAGCAAGCGGACTTGCAGGGCCACGCTGTGTCCTTTCCTTGTAAATGAGGCCCTAGGTCCTCTGCTACCAGATTTAAACAGACTACACTTTGCTTAGGGTACTGTTTCATCAAACAGTAACTCCCTCTTTTACAAACCCATACAAAATGAATGATTCACATTTATACCAGCACTCCATCTCTCCTAATTGCCCTGTACAGGTTAGAAAGAGGGTGTGAGGGGGTTTAGTAATAGACCCACGTGTCTAAACAGATGTTTTCTCACTGTGAACAGGGTGTTTGGATCAGAGCTGCGAACTGACACATCTCAAGAGGATAGGTATGGATGTAAAAGGATCAGTACAAACACTCAGCCTTCTATTATCACACTTTAACAATCCAGAGATTCTCTTTGGTCAGTTTTAGGAGACAAGAGCTCCTTTTCTCATAGGTATATACACGCTAAATTATTCTTTCTTTTTTATGACAACATAGCCTCTCTGTTGAATCATCTTTTCACAGTGAGAGCGGCCTGTGGAAGGCTTCACTGAGAAAGTCATCCCTCTCTAGCGATGTCTTGTCTGAGTGAATAGTGTTTAGTTCAGTACAGTCTCACCAAGATGTATATATTACCTTTTGGCGTTCACCAGTAGGTAATTATATGGAGCACCTAGGGCCACATTTAGATATTGGTGGACAGGTTTCTCCATCACAACAGGGACGAATATCCCATACACTGATATAGGATTTAGATTTCGGCAGATGGGACATATGTCATTGTTGTGACAGAGTAACCCATCCACCAATATCTAAATCAAGCCCTTAGTTTCCATAGGAAAAGTGTTTTTTCGCTTTTCCAATAATACCAGCGCTGTTTGATGAATCTTCCCGAAATTGGTGTGATTCATCAAGTGTGGGCCGAGAAAGGGAGGGTCCCAAAACACTTTTTCCCCATGCAATTTCCCTTGTCATTTTTAGACACAAGTACAGCCCGAACTGCTGGACAGACTTACCCAAAATTTGGCAGAGAGGTAGCTTTTGGTCCAGAAAGATCACTTTTTGTGATCTGGTGTAAATCCGTTCAGTAGTTTTTAAGATATAAAGGAATAAGAAGCATAGATATCCAGGAATGCGGATCCTTAGCGGACCCACCCGTAGTGAGTCCCCAGATCCATGTGCCATAGCAAGGCCCTGATTGGCTGGTTGCAACCTAAGAGAAAAGTTGCAGTTGCCATTTTATGTTTCGGGAAACTGTCTATGGGGCTAAAATGTAGCCTGCAATTTACAAGGAGTCAGGGTTGAGGTTCTCTGACCCCATGTTTATGTTAGAGAGATGGCAAATATAGGTATAATAGGCAAGAAATTGCCTACAAAAAGGACTATTTTTCTGCATGCGAGATCCACGGATCCACCGCAGTGTGCAGGGCAGCCCACTTATGGATCCAAAACAGATCCACGGATCCTGCAGTGAATAAAAAAAAAAAAAATATATATATATATATACACTCACACCCACTCACAGACCCACACATACACTCACACACCGAGTAACAGTCCCACACAATCACACAATCCCTCACAGACCTATTCAGACACTCTCACACCCACTCACAGACCCAATCAGACACTCTTGCACCCACTCACAGACCCACATAGATTCTCGTACACCCACTCACTGACCCACAAAGGTACTCAGACACTCATATAAAGACTCACCCACCCACTCACAGAACCACACAGAAATTCACACACCCACTCACAGACCCACCCAGACACTCATGCACCCACTTACAGACCCATACAGACACTCACACATCTACTCACATACCAAACACTTACACACCTACTCACAGATCCACAGAGACACTCTCATACCCACTCACAGACCCACATGGACACAGACACACCCCCAATCACTAACCCCTACATGCACTGTCACACCCAATCACAGACCAACACAGGCATTCTTACGCACACTCATAAACCCATACAGACACTCTCACACCCACTCACAGATCAACTGAGACATTGTCACTTCCACTCACAGACCCATTTACACACTTTCACACTCACTCACAGACCCACTCAGACACTCTCACACCCAGTCACAGACCACACAGACACTTACACATGCACTCAAACACACAGTGACACTCACACACCCACTCGTACACTCATACAAAGACTCACTCACACATTTACAGACCCACTGAGACGCTCCCACAACCATTTATAGACCCACTCAATCACTCTCACACCCACTCACAGACCCACTCAGACACTCACACACCCACTCACACACCCACAGAGACACTCACATACCCACTCACACACTGATAGAAAGACTCAGACACCCACTCACAGACCCATACAGACACTTATACACCCACTTATAGACACTGACACACCCACTCATACACCCATACAAACACTCAGACACCCACTGAGAGACCTACACACACACTCACACACCCATTCACAGACCATACAGACACTCATACAGCAACTTACAGACCCATACATAAACTCACAAACCCACTCACACATTCCCAAAGGCACTCTCACACCCACTCTCAAGCCACAGTCTCACAGACCTGCTCACACACTCTCACACCCACTCACAGACCTACACAAACCCCCATACCCGCTCACAGACCCACAGATGCACCCACACACTGAGTCACAGACCCAAACAGACAAATACACACCCACCTACAGACATATTCAGTCATACACCCACACACTCAGACACTCTCAGACATGCACTCACAGACCCACTCAGACACTCTCACACCCACTTGCAGACCCACTCAGACAATCTGACACCCACTCACTTACGCATACAAACACTTACACACTCAAATACAGACCCACACATAAACTCCCACACCCACTCATAGACCCACTGAGACACACATACACCTGTTTATAGACCCATACAGGCACTCCCACAACCATAGAGACCCTCAGACACCCTCTCACAGACCCACTCAGTGACCCACACAGACACAGCTAATCATAGACCCACACGGGCAGTCTCACATCCTCTCACAGACTCATAAAGCCACTCTCACACCCACTCACAGACCCCCACAGGCAGTCTCACACCCACTCACAAACCCCTAAAGACACTTTCACACTCACAGATCCACTGAGACACTGTCACTTACACTCGCAAACCCACACAGACACTCTCAGACGTACTTGCAGAACTACACAGACAGACTTCCACTAACATAGTCACTACCACACTCTCACACCCACTCATAAACCCACTCACAGCCATGCACATACAGTTACACACCCACTCACAGTGACTTTCAGACTGTTACAGACCAAAGCAGATACTTCCACACCCACTGACAGAGGTACTCATTATTACCCTGGCAGTCTTCTGACTGCCTGGGTTAATGTGGCGGTATCACTGCCAACAGGCTGGAGGTGTTTACCTCCACATTAAGAGTGTTGCGGGTTGGCTGCTGCCAACCCGCCACATCTCCACTCATACCGCCATGGTGGTATGAACCGCCCAGCCGGAAATATACATCTCCGACCTGAAGGGCCACAGCAGGCCACCGGCGGCATTATGAGCCGGTCTACCGCCATGCTTTCCGCGGCAGTAGCACTGTCACAAAAACCAAAGCAGTAGGGCTACCGGTGACAGGGAATTCCTTCCCTGTCACCGGTAGATGGCTCCCCCGCCCCACCAGCAAGCACCTGACCCCCCTACACACATAGCGCCCCACCCCCTCCCTGCATACATGCACACATACACCCACATGCATACACCCATTTACTGACACTTCCTTACACCCATTCACTAACACTCGTCTATACACGCATTTACTCGCACTCATTCATGCACGCATTCACTCGCACTCATCCATGCACACATTCACTCACACATACTCACACGCATTCAGGCACACATACACACATGCATCCAAACACGCAGACTCACACGCATACATACTGACATGCAGACACGCACTCACTTCAACATTCATACACGCAATCACAGACACGCATATGACCATGCATACGCCACAACACTCACAGTCACATTCACACATGCACACACACATTCAGACACACATGCAGACACCACACACTCAAACACAACACCCCCCACCCTCCCACCCCCTCCCCTGTTGGATGCCCGACTTACCTTGTCAGGCAGGGAGGTCATCCGGCAGGGAACGGGAAGGGGCGCTGCTACCGCCGGCAGAGCCCCACCGGCAGGACACCGCCAGGCCATATTAATGGTCATAACATGGCTGGGGGTGTCCTACTGGTGGGGCGGTGCTGGTGGAGGCAGCGCCTGTACGGCACTGTCCGCCAGCATGGTTACTGACAGATTTCTGCCCAAGGTAAGGCGGAAATCCGGCAGTGACCATAATATGGTGGGCGGAAGACCACCAGCACTGGCGGTCTTCTGGCACCCGTGGCTTTGCCGGTCTCAGTTATAGACCGCCAAAGTCATAATGAGGGCCATAATTTTGTAGCAGCTCAATAAAACTTTTGTTACTCTTTACAAATTATTATTCTTCCTTTGCTGCTCACTGTACTTTTCCTCAATATCATCATGTACCCTCCCTTTTATATTCCCTTTTACTCTGCTACAGACAGATGCACAGAACTATACACCCAGGCAAACACTAATACAGCCACTGACACACCCAGCAAAACACTTAAGCAGCTACTGAGAAACCCAGACAAACACTGATGCAAGCACTGACACACCCAAGCACACAGTGATACATCTACTGACACACCCAACCAATCACTACTACAGCTAATGAAACAGCCAGCCACACACTAATGCAGACATTAACATACCCAGCAAAACACTGATGCACCCACTCATACACCCAGGCACACACTGATGCAGACACTGACATACTCAGTGAATCAAAAATATAGCCACTGATGCATCCACTGAGACACTCAGGCACATACTGATACAGACTCTAACTCACCCAACCAAACACTAATACAGCTACTTACACACCCAAGTACACACTGAGTCAAACATAGCAATACATCCTGCTAAACTCTAATGCAGTTCCTGATACACCCATGCACAGACCGATGCACACACTGACATACCCAGCCAAACACTTATGCTGGCACTCACACACTCATACACACACTGATGCAGACACTGTAACACTCAGCCAAATACTAATGCATCCACTGACACACAGGCACACTTCAATGCAGGCACTGACACACCCAGACACAGACTGATACAGCCACTAACACACCCAGCCAAATACTAATACAGCTACTTACAAACCCAGGCATACACTGAGACACACAATAACACACCCAGCCAAATAGCAATGCAGCCACTGACACACCCATACATACACTTATAGAGCCATTGGCACAACCAGTTAAACACTACAACAGATACTGACACTCTCAGCCACATACCGATGCAGATGTTGACACTTGCAGTCAATGACACACCCAAGCACACACCGATGCAGACACACCCAGCCAAACACAAATACAGCTGCTGACACTCTCAGCTACATACAATGCAGACAATGGTACATCCAGCCAAACACTAATGCAGACACTGACACACCCATGCACACACTGATGAAGACAATAACATACTGAAGCAAACTGTATTACAGCCACTGACACACAAGCATACTCCAATGCAGGCCCTGACACAGGCAAACACTAATACGATCACTGACATACCCAGCCAAACACTAATACAGCTAGTTACACACCCAGACACACTCCAACGCAAACACTGACACACCCAGCGAAACATTAATGCAGCCACTGAGACACCCATGCAAACACTGCTACAGAAAGTGACACACCTAGCCAAACACTGATGCAGAAACTGACAAACTTATTTATACACGCAAACTAACACCCTTAGAGTGACTGTTACATAGTGACATAACTATTTATGTAGCTACTTAACTATGTAATTTAATAGTATGTAATGTAAACTTAAATGGGCTTTTTTTGGCTTTCAGTCATTTACTTGTGTTTACAAGGACAGATTAATAATGCCAAAAAATGACATCATTAAGAAAGAAACAGAAGAAACAATACTGTCTCATTAGAACTCAGACAGAAACGGTACACAATGCAGAGAATGTGCTTAAAGAAAAAAAACTTCTAAGAAGTTTCTTAAAATAGTATGTGGAAAAGCCCCACATACTAACGAGAAGACAGAAGCAATTTAAGGAAATAGGAGCCTGAATGTTTTGTAGTAGGGTAATACAGAGGTTGGTACAAACTATGAGGAAGTATAAACGGTATAGAAGGAGAAGAGAAGCAGTCAAACAAAAACAACATATCGAGACAGGAGTCAATAAGGCATTTGCTCTGAAGAAGAAACTATTTATTTAGATACTTAGCAGAATGAGAACACTGGATAAAAGCAGTGTTGTCTAGGAAGAGGAGAAGCCAAAAAGTCTCTTGAGTAGAAGTAATTTTTGGAAAATTTTCAGAAATTAATGGAAGCATACGTCAAGTACTGAACCTTTCTTTAATGATGAAAGCTACTTCCAAGAGAACACATTAGTGCATGCAGTTGAAACAACTGGTTGATGTTATGAGGAGAAAGATGGTACTCCCTTTGCAAAAGAGGAGATAGTCCCTTGGAATGTAGAGGAAGTGACAGCCGAAGGGGTACAGGGAAGATGTAAAAAAGGCCTCTGTATAAAAATGGAACTGTAGCAGCATTTGCAGTGTTCGTCAGGAATCAATCAATATATTGAGAACTTTCCTATGTGAATTTCCATGCAGAAGTCTGAAACTAAAAATTGGAATTTGGAAGGATTAGATCCATGCAAAGTAAGGAAGTATAATAATTTGCAAGGGCATTCTCTGGTGTATCTATCCAAGAAAGCATGCACAAGCATCTTTCATTACTTTAGAATGTTGGCTGTTCATCACTCTAAAATGTAGAATTTTGTTAGGAGACTTTACTTTGTGAAAATTCCTGCCTTATGCTTAGAATAGTAAATCTCTATTGTATGGCAAAATAGCAGAGGTGGAAAATGTTTGTGAAACTGCTCAGTTTCATTTCTCTCGTCCTGAAGAGTAGTCTAGGGAAAGTGAGGAGTTTACATGTGTCGGTGTAGAGGAACAGAACACCAGTATTAGTACTGAAAACTTTACACAAGAGATTGCAAAGCTTAACACAGTGTCTTCAAAGAAATCAAACTGTGTTTGTATTTTTTGTGGATGCACTCGCTACAAAAGCCAAGCTTGAAATGTTTTTTTTTTTGTTTTAATAAAACTGGACAAGAGATCAGAGACCAGTGGCAAGAATTTGCTGTATATATTTTTATAGAGGAACACATTGATTTGTCAACACAGCAAATTATACGTAAGTATTGCTATGATAAGTTAGAGGATAACAAAATGCCTGCAAAGGCAATACATAACAAGTTAAAGTTGGGTTTAATTCTAGCAGAACTTAGATAATTAAATATTTATGAATCAATTCTTGTATAATCTGTACACCCCTTTCAAGAAATTGCTCGTACAGAACCAAAGACTGAGAAACTACCACCAACAGAACTACAGAAAGGCCTTAAACAAAGAGTTGCCTACTTAACTTTAGATTTTGAATGGAATATTGAAACTGAGGGTGTAGAGAGAGATATACATGAACCACTTATCATTTTTATAAATGGTGTGTAACAAAAAAATCTGGCAAGAGCCAGTAGATGTTAATAAAGTTAAGAAATCTAATTTATAACTCAAACAAAACAATCTCTATTGTAAAAATGTTGATGTTGTTGGAGATGACAGTTGTATGGAGAATGAAACGTTACATCAAGTAGACAGATTTAAAAAGTAGATAGAACCAAATCAGAAGAAATATGTGAACCCTATAGTGTCCATTGACTGCATTTCGAAGACATTATTGGCAATGCTATTGATTTCTTTCAAATGAAACCAGCAAAAAAAGCTCCAATGAGTGTGTGAGAGAAACATTTAGAGACTCGCTATTTTCCTCAACTATTTCCAACTGTAGTACGTGGCTAGTATGATGACCGCCTGTAAAAATACCAGTCGCTGAGTACAGGTCAACCAGATTATATTCAAAGGCCCCTCGTTTTCGCCAGCCTAGTCCATATATATTCCATACTGAAGACAGGAGGTAATCTAGAAAATCTGTCTGCAAAGGAATTTATTGACAATATTCATGGTAAGGATGAAATGTTGGAATACAATTTGATTAGTTTGATGGCATTCCTGCATGGGACCAACGAGTATTGGTATCATCATCTTGGAGAACTGAAATGTACGTTACAAAACTCAGGTGCACCAACTTGGTTTGTGACACTTTTTGAGAGAAGCAAACCCAAGCATTAAGGACATCAATTTGGAGACGTCGGGAAAACTTTGCTCTTTGGATCCTGCTAATGTTAGTAGATATTGAAACCACCGGTTTCAAGCCATGCTATCTTTCATCTGCAACCAAACAAATCCTCTTCTTGGAGAAGTTACTGATTTTTTTTGGCATAAAGTGTACCAAGCAAGAGGTGCTCCTCATATTCACATGCTGTTATGGATAAAGATGCACAAAAATTTGGAACGGACAGTGAAGTCTCTGAACTCTCTTTCATAGAATAGTATGTGAGACGTGGCATCCTAAAAGACAGTGATGAAAAAGCCTGAAACAGCAAGTTTTGCATTTTCAAACACATAGATTTGTCAAGTAATGTCATCAAAAATAAAGGGCTCGAGGAAACTGTTACACAAAGGAGGTCATTTTCGAGTGTGGAAACCATGTTGGTGGTGGTGGTCATTTTGTAAACAGGCCGGCAGAGAAGACTCCCATATTATGATCAAGGCAGTATACACAACAGAATACAGCCAAAGCACTGCCGGCACCACCACTGCGGTCTGCCCATGCCAGACAATGGTAGCCACCTACAGGCATGCGGGGACCATGTTTCCACTGGACAGATTACGAGGTTGCACATAACCAAGCTTTCTGCTGCGGTCACACCACCACAGAAACTCAGGCGAAAACCAACTGCATAAAAGGAGACACCCACCTTCAGGAAGCCATACTCATCCGGAGCTGCCATGGAACCAGAACTACACGTCTTCCTGCAGCACAAAGTCTTCTGCGAGGACGATGACAACAGCAACCATAAGTATACACACTTACCTGTTATTGTTGTACATTGTCAATTTTTGTACACACACACAACATACATTCTGAAAGGTGGTGCCAGGGTGACACCATACCTATGGCACACTAACACACACACTTACTACAGCCAAATACATGCATATACACAACAAACATGGCATGGCCACCACACACACACATATACAAATATCACAAACACATACAGGCACGCATGGTAGTACTGCACAGGCCCACACTCACACAGTACCACACAACACCACAACATGTCACAAAAACAACACAACCTCACCATCTCCAATCACTTAGCAGGGACCCACAGGGGACACTACCCAGGGACTCATCACACATACCTCACAACGTAACACAAACAGGCAAAACGCACATACAAACACACAATCATACTACTTACTGATCAACCTTCACAAAACTCGGGCCAACATTTCATGCACATAACACTTACACAGTCAATGCACACAAAGCCACTGAACACACCAACAAACACATCACAACACCAACAACACACAATACTAACACAACTAAACCCCTTGAAGACACACATGTACACCACACAACAAATACCCTACCACTTTCGGACAAAATCACTGGACACAACCTCACATACAACAACACATGTAGCCCAAGCAGAACACACTCACACACACATACGGACACGCAACTAATGTCAGCCAGGAACAACTACATACTACGGAATGAAATGCATGACAAATATGTGACCAGGAAACCAACAACTGGTTCGTCCGAATTATTATTTGTAACCTCAGATTTGTAAAACAAAGGCCATAGGCCAGTTCATTTGTAAAAGTACACAATGCACACAGTTCACATACGTGTGCCCTGAACTTGACTCCTGACTGCCATGTAACCTCCACAGGAAGGGGATTCAATGGGGCAAGCAGGCACCTCCGGGGTTATCTGGGAAGAGGGGGTGGGTTTGGGTTTTGGAGGGGACATTTGGGATCAGGCTTGGGCTCAGGTTTAGGGGAGGGTTGGCTTTTAGGTGGAGTGGTAGACCTCTTGGCAGGGGAGGGGTATGGGAACTTGTAAGGGGGCAGGGGATGTCTTGGAGGTAGAAGGGCCGGACTTAGGGAGGGGCACAGCACATTTAGAGGTATCACAGGGTGGGAGAGGAGTACGGAAAAGGGCAAACTCCAAAAGGAAAACTTGTTTAGTCACACAGGGATGGTCTTAGCAAAAGGGTTAGGGTGTGGAGGGAGAGGGAGTGGTTGTCTGAAGTGTTTTGTGGATGTTTTGGGTGCATGTTTATGTGAGGGTATGCTTGTGGGTGGTGGGTGTCTGTTGGATGGATGAGTGTGGGCATTTATATGTCTTGGGAGGACGGTAGGTGGAAGTGCTGAGAGATGCCATTGTGGGTGGGTGTCTGTTGCCGTGGTGACTGTAAGCATTGTGGATGTGCTGCATGTAGGTGTGTCTGTGGTGTCTGTGGATGTGGTGACTGAGGTGAATGTCTGAGGGTCTGCTGTGCTGCTGTCTTTGGGTGAGATAGATCTGGTGGCTGGATCTGTCAATGTTGGTGTGGTGTCTGCAGGTGTGTCAGGTGTTGTGTCTGTGATGCTAGGGGTGGGGGGTCAGGGCAGGTTGTGACTGGTGCTGTGTATGCTGGTGTATTTTGCTTGTGTGCATGCCAGTGGTATGTCTTGTAGTGCTTGTGTTTGTCAGAGCTACCCTTGGATGTTGAGGTAGATGCATGCTTATCTGTTTGTGTGCTTTCGCTGGGTCAGGGGACAGGGGGTTGGGATTGGGAAGAGGAAGGTGGCGGGCGGACAGAAGACAAAGGGTGACAGGCTACCATCAGTGTAGAGGCCAGAGCCTGAAAGGATCTCTGTAGGCCAGCCAGTGCACCGTGAATGCCCTCAAGGAACGCATTGCTCTGTTGAAATTGAGTTGCCAATCCCTGGATGGCATTTCCAATGGTCGACTGACCCACAGAGATTGACCTCAGAAGGTCAAAAGCCTCCTCACTGAGGGCAGCAGGGCTGACAGGGGCAGAGGTGCCTGTGGCAAAGGACATGCCCACCCTGTTGGGTGAATGGGCACGGCAAACTGGGTGGAGATCTACAAGGAGGGCGGTGGTAGTAAGGGGAGTGGCAGACTAAGATGGTGCCAGATGGGTCTACCACCGACAGGAGGAGGATTCCGATGATGAAGAACTGGATCCTGTCCCCCAATGGCACTCCCCTCTGGGCCACTGGGTCTCACGGTATCAGTGGTATCAGCACTTCGGGACCCTTGGCCAGCAGCTTCCCCACTCGGCTGTGCCTTGTTTCCATTTTCTGCTGATGCACAGAAAGAGAGCAAGAGAGAGAGGGTCATCACATTCTTAACATACACATACATTACAACATACACAACAGTAACAACACATCTATGTCACATAAAGCCCCAGATAGGAACCATTTAAATTCTACATCATGTCACAATTACATACTTCCAACATTCTCCTATGACCACAGTCTCACACACTACATAAGCCAACCATCTGACCACTACATCACCATCCCTTCAATTCAACAGTATGCACAAGATTAATTGGTTACATCTTAAGTCTCGCTCTAGACAGATCATCACTGTGTATCAACAAATCATTCTTAGGAAATGCAGTTTACTAACAAAACAATATCATGCCTGCCCATACTCCACACATGCCCATTGCATTACCAGTAGTCATGTTCCATGAAAGTCAACTCATCTCACTTCAAGTACAACACAGCATGTTGCTTTGCAACCACATACCTAAATTGTGAATCTGTCGATATTTTTCACGAAGTCAAATACCTCAGATGAAGACACTACATATAGCACACCCAAATACTGTGTCTCACAAAACAACATAGCATGTCATTGAAACAGCTATCTAAATACTATAAAATGTTTTATAAAGAGAATCTGGACTCACTTATCTAACTCATTTACACATAGACAGCATTTCAAAGTTCTGCAATGGGGCCAACTTCATACCTAGGATACAACCACAAACAACCACAGGGAGCATACCAACACCTTCAATAAAATGGACACTAAACAATGTGCATGAAGGCCACATACATGCTGATTAGAAACCTCTACATGACAACATCTAAACACCTTCATCATTATCAACTATACAGACAAGTGAATCCCACTACCTAAGTCCAGAACTAATACTAACATAACCAATTACTAATGTTGCAATGAATGACACAGGCACCTAGAGTTAGGCAAATTGAATGACAAAATATACAATAAGACTAACATGTGTATGTCAAATGAAAGCTCTGCTACACTATTAGAAAAGGAAGAAATGAGCAGGTCCATTACTAGAATTGCCCACACAGCCTCAGATTAGCAAAGGTTAGTCTGGCAAAGATGAGGTCTCAACATAACAATATGCACGAAGTATCAATTGACACATGATGTAGGCACAAAATAGTTTATGTTACACCCATATAGGTATGGTACTGCCCTATGTAGCATGGACAATATACATGGGCCAAGGAATCAGCAGCCTAGTCACTTCCCTGTGTTGAAGTAAGCCTCAGCAAGGCCTACTAGTGCAAGGGGTTCACCCTTCTCTGCACAAAGTCCTCAGACCATATAGGAAGAAGTTGGCACAGAAACTGAACTAAAAGACAAAGGGGCATATTTATACTCCGTTTGCGCCGAATTAGCGTCGTTTTTTTCGACGCAAATTCGGCGTAAAACTAACGCCATATTTATACTTTGGCGTTAGATGCGTCTAGCGCCAAAGTATGGGAAAATAGCGTCATTTTTTTGCGTGAACGCCTTCCTTGCGTTAATGAGATGCAAGGAAGGCGTTCCCGTCTAAAAAAATGACGGCGACGCAAATGCGTCGTATTTATACTCCCGGGCAAAAATCACGCCCGGGAGTGGTCGGGTCAAAAAAACCCGCATTTGCGCCACTTTTTAACGCCTGGGTCAGGGTAGGCGTTAAGGGGCCTGTGGGCTCAAAATGAGCCCACAGGTGCCCTCCCCTGCCCCCAGGGACCCCCCCTGCCACCCTTGCCCACCCCAGGAGGACACCCAAGGATGGAGGGATCCATCCCAGGGACATTCAGGTAAGTTCAGGTAAGTATAAATTATTATTATTATTTTTTTTTTGGGTGGCATAGGGGGGCCTTATTTGTGCCCCCCTACATGCCACTATGCCCAATGACCATGCCCAGGGGACAGAAGTCCCCTGGGCATGGCCATTGGGCAAGGGGGCATGACTCCTGTCTTTACTAAGACAGGAGTCATGTAAATGGCGTCTGGGCGTCGTTTAAAATGGCGCAAATCGGGTTAAGACGATTTTTTTGCGTCAACCTGACTTGCGACATTTTTTAGACGCCCTAACGCCATTTTTCCCTACGCCGGCGCTGCCTGGTGTACGTGTTTTTTTTCCACGCACACCAGGCAGCGCCGGTCTGCTTGCGCCGGCTAACGCCATTCAATAAATACGGCGCCCGCATGGCACTTCAGAATGGCGTTAACCGGCGCAAAATTTTTTGACGCTAAACTGCGTTAGCACAGTTTAGCGTCAAAAAGTATAAATACGGGCCAAAGTTTATTAAACCTCATGAGGTGGTACTACAGTTCAAACAGCACCCTTCGGTAATGTTTAAAGTCGCACACTGAACTGAGAGAGCATGGTCCTTTTATACCCACGCAGGGGCTAAAAGGAGGTGGTACAATTATAGAAGCAAGACTTGCATACATGTGAGGTCATGTGGAAATGCACAGTTGACAGGTAGGATGGGCTAACAGTTTCAAGGACTAGTTGACACATTACTGTCTGTTACTGATTACTAACAGCTGCAGATCTTACTGGGCATGTGCGAAAGTGTGAGATGCTAAATATAACTTGTCACTAGGCAGATTTTCAAGAGTAGTTAACACAAAGGTAGGACAGAGCACATGGTGAGCATGTGGCAGAGAAAATGGCTGCCATGAATACAAAATGGATTCCGCGAAATGTTCACAATAGTTGCTAAATACAAGATGTCTTCTGCTAATGCTTAATCTAATCGCTGCTAAACTACAACACCTGCTCAACACCAAATACATAAGAATAAAACGTATTTGAACAAATGTCAATGTTATGTCTTGAAATGTCAATGTATTGTTACCACCATGATTTTCAGTATGTAGGATGCCCACCCATATCCAACATTTCCCAATGTATGAATCTGATATGACAATGGGGACACTTCATCAAACCTCATAAGGAGTGTAGTAAAGTTTCCATACCAAAATCCTGATTGGGCTGACAGCCTCACATGAAGTTACCATCAATTCCATGACACATGATAACTTGGCCCTGTTACTCATCTGCTAGACCCAATGTTGCACATAGAGCAAGATCCAAAGGAGTAGGACTGGTCAGAGACCAAAGAGCAATACAACTTACTATTTGGGTAAATGTACTTGGGAACACTAGGTGGGAAAGATGACACTGCAGGTTACACATACGTATGGCTGAGTAGATTTACACAAATGACACAGTCACATGTGCATCTCCACATGCAGTCATACTATTTGGTTGACATAGGTGATTAACATGTCTCTATACACAATACAATGGTCACATCTGTGTTTCAATTTTTGCATCTGTAGTACTATGCCTTCCTATGAGACACATTACCTGCGGCACTTACCACATTGTCACAGCTACAATACTTAGGCATCACAAACTAAACTGGCAGAGGCATGTACAGAGTTCTGCCTGTACTTACCCCCTTGTGGCTGCTGTGCTGCCCTCAAACACCCATCCACCTCAGGGTAGGCCACTGCAATATTGTGGACCATTAGGGGGGTCAAGGTCCGCCGGCACCCCTCCCTTGTTGGGAGGACATTCCCAGCTGGGCCTCTGCGGTCTTCCGGTCGCAGCATCTCTGGTCCTCCTACTGCTTTCTAAAGTGGGTGCTCTGTCAGCTGTGGACCCCCAGGGTCTGCACCTGCTTGGTGATGGCACACTAGATTCCCTTTATTTGATGGGCATTGACCTGCATGGATGACACAGACAAAAGGACAACCTGAGGTCCATATGCACCATACCAATAGTAATGAACAGAACACTTCAGTACACCAAGTAGGCAAATATCCCCATCCTCTCTGTTGACACTCATGCACAAATTAGCATCTGCATGCATCAACAACTTCACTACTTTACATTTCAGGTACACTATCATACACCACACCTTTCACACATTGGTAAAACATTGGACTCACCTGCTCCTCCAGTGCACCATATAGCTGTTCATACAGGGGTTGGACCTCCTCCACGAGCTTCTCCAGCTCTTCAGTGGTGAAGGCTGAGGCCCTATCACCTGCAGGACATGGCATGATTTCTCCCAGAGGCAGTATACAGCAACTCAGGTAGTGGAGGTCTTGCTGGTAGCAGTGTTAGGAGTCAAGTGAGCAATACTGCAGAAGATGGCAATCACGTCTACCACATACATGACCGTCACTGCCAGCAGACATCGCCATTGGCCCAAGTCCACCAAAGGCAGCAATGTGTACCGCCATGACGACTTCTGCCAGCAGACTTAGATTACTTCCACATGTCCAGTACAGTAGGTCTGGCGGCTGCTATTTTGAGCACATTCTATGTATGGAAGAGTTATGCAATCTGCATCATAAACAAAACCCTGTATTATGCAGCATATCTGTAAGTACTGCCTTCATGTTTAGTTCTCTATTTGTGCATGTGAGCAGTAAAAGCTGTGTAACTGAAGGACATGTGGTGATAGCAATGTACACCTATCCTGAGGATCCTATGTGATTTGTTCATGTAGATAATGTGCAACAATATGTATATGACATGTCAAGTCGGTTGGACCACCAAACTAATATACAATCACAGATGATTATGCATGTGTAGTTCATTAGGTAACTGAGGAAATTTGGCCCAAGGGGAGTGTCATCGGATGCATAACTATGTGCTGCACTTTAGATGTCAGAGGTTGTAACCAACCTCAACAGCAGATTTGTGTGACTTGTATATGGACATTTACATGATGTGTGCATGCTTCATGTCACATAATATTTTACATGTTTTCACATAATTACCCTGCCATGAGGAGAGGAAGACAACTACCATTGTACCGCCCACTTGTAGACCTGTACACCATGGAGGAAAGACATACTATCCAGACATATCGGCTGAATCGGCATACCATCATGGATCTTTGTGATCAGTTGGAGCCAGATCTGATGCCTGCCATATGCAATTCCTATAGCATACCTCCCATTGTTGAAGTCATGTCAGTGCTACACTCCCTGGCCACTGGATCCTTTCAGAATACAGTGGCCCTAACTGCAGAGATCTCTCAGTCCATGTTCATTCTGGTTTCAAGGATGTACTGTGCGAATTGTTGAAACACCTGGATAGCTTCATCAGGTTTCCCCAACGTGCAGATTTGGCCCATGTGAAGGCAGAGTTTTATGCTATGGGACACGTTCCGCATGTGGTTAGAGCCATGGATGGCATGCATGTAGCCTTGGTTTCCCCTAGTGCGAATGGGAACAGGAAAAACTACCACTCCATCAACGTTCAAGTGGTGCGTCTGGCAGACGAGTACATTTCACAAGTCACTGCTAAGTATCCAGGATTAGCCAATGATTCCTTCATCATGCAGAACCCCAATGTCCCACTTCTGATGACATGACTCAACACAGAGAGAGCCTGGCTGGTTGGTAAGTTACAACTGAAATGTGTGTTTGCAAAGTATGACTCCTGCCATCCCAATTTTGCATGTCCCACATATATGTTTGTGTTGTTGTACCTAATTGCTTAAAGTTGACTCTGGCTATCCTAACCGGGCTTGGTTGTTGACACCAGTGAGGCACCCAACCACGCCAGGGGAAGTCCGCTACAATAAGGCACATGGGAGGACAAGGTATGTCGTGGAGCAGACTTTCGGACTCCTGAAGGCAAGATTTAGGTGCTTGGAGACTTCAGGATGAGCTCTCCTCTACTAACTAACAAGGTATCACAAATAATTCTTGCCTGCTGCATGCTCCACAATCTTGCTCTGAGGCGTCAGTTACTATTTCTACCAGATGATGTGGAGCCTGCAGTTCCCGTGGGTGGAAATGCTGATTTGCCAAGTGATGGTGAGCCAGATGAGGATGAAGCAGGAGACACCAGGGCAGATCTCATCAATCAGTACTTCAACTGACTACAGGTATGTGATGTATTTTGTGATGCAGTGATCAAAGATTTTAAGCTAGTGTTGATGTGAAACATGTCACCTCCTCTTTACTATCATATATGGGGTATTAGGTAGCTGAAATGCCTATGAGTGAGCTCTGCATGCAGGCTGTAATGTGGTTTTGTGGAAAGAATAGACTGGTATACAGTATCATGTATTGTTAATGCACTTGCTATGACAATCTTGTGAACATGAAATGTCTGCATTGAGGAATGTTTTCTGGTATGTCCTATCTTTCATCTATGTCAATCACAGATTTGGTGACTTCCAGTTTGGCTCATCATCATTGGCAAGTCACAGTCAGTGTCCAAGGCAGATGGGAATTACAGGCACAGATGAGGAGTGGACATGACTGAAACAGGTACTGAATGCAATGAGTCTGTGCAGTGTAAGCTACTTGGCCAGAGTGTCAGGACACCAGGCTGGAATTGTGTCTACCCCTCAAGTTTACCTGTAGGGTACAGGAGGTAGTCAAATGGTGCAATCGATGTGTCCATATGTGTCTGGCACATGTGAAAATGTTGAACCATTGCCTCTACCATCACAATGTTCATTGTTATGTGTAACCTATCCTGGACCTAGCTGACAGTGTGTTTCTACTTTGCACAAAAATGTGCATGTCTCTGTGGACTGACAAAGGTGAGTGGCAACCCTACAGGTATGTGACCAATGTAAGAGAAAGATCCCTGGACTTGGGACAATAGCACTGATATCTATCTGTACCATGGGGTGTATACATTAGGGAGCAAAGGTATGGTCATGTGATAAGGCTTTACCAGGCGATACAAAGGAACATTCTGTATGCCTTCTGGCTTGTGGGAAGCCTGATATGTCCCTAACTTTTGATTCCTGTGGATTAGCAGGGTCTGCCACCTTAGCTGACATCATGATGTCACTATCAGTTATATTCAATGTGCCGGTTGCATGTCTACCAATAATTGTGTGTAGATGTAGCACACTAAAGTTTTTTAATCTATCCATGTTTGAATCCTAATGTAATGAGTCTTATGCTGATAGTGCCCACGTGTGATGTCCATGACATAGGTTGTACAATACAGAGGGACATATTGATAGCAGAGTTGCCATGCATCACAGTTGTACATGGTAGATTGACACATACACAGGACCTGTGTTAAAGTGTGATTTACTTGGAAGAGTTAACCAATATGTGTGACTAGTAACTTACGAAAAACGGAATATAAACAGTGAAGGGTTCAGTTATGGTGGCTAGAATCATGAGGGTAGCTGCTACACCATTTGGGTGCACAAGTCCAGTTTCCTTGTACCATGGAAAAACTAAGTTTGCTTTGAGAACAGTCAACAGGTTGTATCTGTGGCACACAAGGGGAACAAGTTTGAGGAGGTTCTCTTCCTGGCAGTGGGTTTTGTCTCTGCATCTGCTCCTCCTGGATGTCTGGGTGGCCGGCCACGTTTGCGGGGGGGGTCATCTGCTACAGAGAGTGGGGTGTCTGAGGCATGTCCTTCCCCTGGGAGGGCCTCCATTCCACTAGCAGCCACCGCTGTAGAGGGACTTGTAGACTCATTGCTAGTGGAAGAGGCCTGATGTTGTGCTGCAGTCCTACTCAGGGTAGCATTGAGGTCCCTCAGCATTCCTGGTGATGGCTCCTCTGCAGCTGTTGGATTTCCTCCATCATGGTGATTACCTGGCCCATGATGCCTTGGGAATTTTGGTATGCTCCCAAGACTTGGGAGATGGTTTCCTGGTCAGTATTGTCCCTTGGAACCCCCACCCGCTGGCCCACAGCATCCCTTCCATGCACCCTAACCCCACATACTTGTGCCCCTGGCACAGTGTGCTCACTCCTAGTGGTGGCAGGACCATCATTGTCAGGGGTGACAGGAGGAGACTAAGGTACCTGTACTATGGGGCAATGGATGATACAGTCCTTGGGACACAGGTTTGGGGGTGAATGGGTGACTGTGATGTAGATGCAACAGGGCTGGGAGGAGTTGATGTGGGCAGGGTGAGGCTGACAGTTGTTGACTGACCAGGTGTTCCTGATGGGCCATCATCCTCTTCAGTGCCCACACATCCAGGGGTGTTGTCCTCACTGGGGACTTCAACCAGAAGGGTTGTGGCAGTCTCTGGTATCCTGTCCATGGTGACATTGGCAAGATTATCTGTGGGAGAAGTGGAACACAAAGTTGCGGTTAATGTTGTGTGAGATGCAAACAGTGCCTTAACTTAATCCCCAGAAATGAAAATGACAGCTTCTGCACAATCTTGCTTACTACAACATGAGACTGTGTAATTTCCATACCATACACCATACTTGTGGCTGTTAAACAATGTTGGCAATGATTGGACTGCTGATACCATCTTATGTTGTCAGAATATTGCTATTGGTATTCATCTTTGTTGCCTTCTGAAGTGTCTGATATATGGCACAACAAAGAGGCGTACAATGCACAATAGTGTCAGAGTATTAAAACAGTATGGGAGTATGCAATAAACATTGACCTGTAACTGGTTGAACTGCATGTGCATCAACTTTAACATCAATATTTCCATCCAAGGTGAGTACATTTAAATCTTAGGTATCTTTATTCTATGGGCACTGTGATTGGGCACTCAGCTATAGCTGTGTCTTCTTGGTGATTATAGTGGTAGTGGGCCATTGCATTGCTGTCATTGCCATTCACTGTTACACCCTTGCACAATCAAGATGGCTTATATTGGTAGTTTCACAAGCATGACATCTCACATTTTGCACACTGTTCTGAATTTCCCAATGGTGGGTTGTTGCATTCTGGAAATTGTAGTGCACTGAGTTGCCAGTACTACATGTGCCATTTCCAAGGGCTGTGGAACCAGGTGAGTTTAGTGGACATGTGGCATGCCAGAGAGGGATATTATAACATTTGGACAGTGGTGTGGTGGATGTATGTGAATTGGGGTGGGTTAAGGTGGTGAGGGAGCATGCAGGACATGACAAATGGGTGAAATGTATTTTGTGGGGACTTACAGGACTCCACTCCCCCAGGTATTCCTGTCAGGCCCTCAGGATGCAGTTGTCCAAGACCTTCTCCTCCTAAGATGTGAAATTAGGGGGAGGAGGAGGGGATCCACCGCCACTCTTGAGTACCACCAGCTGGTGCCTGGAGGGCATGGAACGTAACTTCTCCCTGAGGTCGTTTCACCTCTTCCTGATGTCCTCCCTTGTGCGTGGATAGCTGCCTACAGAATTGACCCTGTTGACTATTCTTTGCCACAACTCCATTTTCTGGCAAATTCATGTTTGCTGGACCTGTGCTCTAAACAGGTGTAGCTCTACTCTGACAATTTTGTCCACCATGACCCTCAACTCCTCATTCATGAAACGTTGGTGTTTTGTTGGGACATGACAGTGGTGATGAAAACGGTGTGGTTGTGTTCAAAGATGAAAGGCTGGAGTGAAAGGTAAGTGGTGAGATGTAGGTGCTGTAATGCGAGTGTGTGATAGTTGTTGTGGATTGTGTGTGGTGTTAAAATGTGTTTGTGTATGTGTATGTTGTGCAGCTGTTTGATGTATGTGTAGTGAAATGTATGTGGATGCCTAATATTGGTGTTCCTATTTCTGTGTACAGTTTTGTTTGTCTGTGGCTGTGTGTGGTGTTCAGGTTGCAAAGGACTGTGGGTTGTGTAGGGGTGTGTTATATAGTGTAGTGTGTAGGTGTGTTGTGTGTGTGGATGTTTGTCAGGCATGGGGTATTCAAACTATCCAATGTCATGCTGTGTTCATTATACTGTGCTGTGGTACGTACCACCAATGGTTTTCCACCGTGGAAGTACAGCTGTCGTGATTTGTGTTTCGTAATCTGATGGGTGGATTTCTGTCAGGCTGGCATAGCTGGTGGTCGGGACGCCTCTTTTCCGTCCTCCAATGTTCTTGTGGATTCAATAATTTCGCTGGTTTTTGGCGCACTTCTCAGTGCGTCTCCGTATACAGCAGTCAGGTTGCCGCCAACATGGCTGTCTTTTGGCAGCCGCCACCACAGCAGTCTTACCATCATACCGCCAAAGTCGTAATGAGGCCCAAAGTGTTGTTTTGGATTCCCAAAGGAGGAGTGAACTATTTTTTTTTTATCTGCAGGAAGACATACATTGACTAAAAAATCACAGAAAAGCACAAATAATTTCAGAAGAACAGAGGCTTCCAAATATATTAATGACTATAATTTTTTGATTCTTAAAATGTGGAATGCCAATTTGGATATTCAGTTTGTGGCATACAAGTCCATTGGTGTTGCTTGTTATGTGACTTCCTACATAACAAAATCAGAGAAGACAGAGATGAAGGAGATGTGAGAGGAGATTTCTGCTTAAAAGTCCCTGACCAAGAAATTTTACTGGTTCAGGTTGAAGATTCTTTCCCACAGGGAAATTATTTCCTATGAATGCAGTGACTGGTGTAGCTCAAACAGTTTGGACAAAAAGTCAAGGAGAATTGTTTGGGGACATCTAGGCCTTGCAAGCAAGCACATGAAATAGAGTGTTGAAGTATTTCCCGGGAAATTCAGTACCTAGCAGAGTTCAACTTGGAAAGTACAGACATTGTGAAAGGAAACATGTCGGGCACTTATTATCCAAGAAGGTGTCCACAACTAGAAAACATGAGTCTTTATAAAATACTCCAACACTTCAGATACATAAACAATGTAACAGAAAACGTGGATGCAGGGAAATCTGCAGTAGTTGGATGTGACAGTTGTTTGGTTCGAAGTCTAAAGACTACTCAAGACATTGAAACTTTTAATTATTGATAAGTTGAGCATGCTCTCAAACTTAATGCTTGACTCTGTATACTTGAGAATGCAACAGATTCTAAAAACAGACGATGATGTGCTATGTGCCGGAAAGCATTTGATTGTGTTCGGCAATCTACTACAAGTTACCCCCATGAAAGTACAGCGTGTGTTCAAGGCATTTCTCCATAATGAAACTCAAGATTCTTTGGGAAGTATTGGAAACAAAAACATTTGGTTAAACTTCCAATACAAAGAACTACTTAGGAATATGTGTCAACCATCTAACGTTGAATACAGACATATTCTTAAGGATATCAGAGTAGGAGTTCTCACAAAACTTCAGGTAAAAATTCAATTTATTTGGAAACTATTTCCCACAACCAAGACAGCAGCAGAGACAATGTTTAGTTTCATTCAAGATGGAGAATCAGTTGTCTGCCTAATCCCTACAGTTCGAGAGTGCTCCTGTTTTAACAAAGAATTACTAACAATGGAGAAAGAAGAACATATGTAATTTAAAGCAATAGACAAAATGGAACACCAGTGTGTGATAATACTCCTAGGTGAAAAGCTACAGGCAAAATTGGATTCATTGGAAACATCAGTTTCAGATCTGCAGGATTAGAAAAGTGTTTATGTGGTTGCAAGAACTGTAAAGTATTTTTTTAGCAAAATGTAAATGTTGAGGAAGGATTAATTAATGGTGCTGTAGGTAAATTAACGGATTTCATTTCCTTTCCTAATAGGAATGAGGTTAAATACCTAGTGATGAAATTTGATCAGGTTGAATGCGTAAAACAAATTGGAAGGTCTGTTGCACGTTTCTTGTTCATGAAAGACTTGCATGTTCGGACAAAGCATTTTCCAGTTTCTCTAGCATATGATGTGATAATTCATAAATCTCAAGGTTTAAGTTTAGATGCAGCATTCACTATGTTAAAGGAAGATATGACATATGTAGCCTTATAGCGAGTAAGAACATTATACAGTTCAAGTGTAGATGCAGCATTTATTAATATTGGCACCACTATGTTTAAGGAAGGTATGTCATATGTAGCCTTATAGCGAGTAAGAACATTATACGGTTTGTATCTTGTTGACTTTGATGAAAGTAAAGTAAATGCCAATTCAAGTTGTGTCAAAGAGTACAACCGACTAGGAAGTGCTTATGGTCCTCATTTAAGAAGGTATCAGGTTTATAAAAAAGCTACCATCTACCCGAAGCAAAAGCTATCAAAGGATCATAGCGATGTTGTTGAGAAGGAGTGCAAGAAAGGGAACAAGGAACTAGTAAAGAAAAAGAAATGAAAATGCCAGAGATTTTGTTGGTTACCAGTTGTCAAACCTTTCTTATGCCAACTGCTATGCCAATGTAGATCTCAACACACTGTTTACATTAACTCATGTTGTTCTTGGAACTGAACAGAGAAAGGTCAAGAGATTGTGCTCTTCAATGCTTGCTTTGATACAATGTCTCTGCAGTGATAGAAGTAAAAAACATTTTAAATCGCACATTCGAGACATTGTAGGTATATATACTGCATCTGTACAGTATACCCAAAACACTCAAGAGCATGCACAAAATGTCTAAAGGTAATCTATTGATGACATATTTTGACTTAGTTACTCATGGAACCATGAGTGTGAAGATTGTTCTTTGACATCACAAACAGAAATAGATTCAGAGCGAACTATTTACTTAACACTACCAGATTGCAAAACTGTCAATTTTGAGGGATTGCTTAAAGAAGCGACTCAAAACAATACCTGCAGAAATTGTCGATAAGATGTTATATCAAGTTTACATGTAAGAAGAAGTGGCATGTATCTTATTCTGATGCTACAGCGATGCAGAGCATATGGGAGTAAATTGGAAACAGAAATTACAAATTTTAAAGCAGGAACAAAATCTATTTCAGGAACAATAGTCACCACTATGGCAATTATATTTCAGGAAGGAGTTACTGTTACATTTGGAGACTATACCATCTATTTAAAAAATAAAACTGAATGGAAAGAGTGTAATGACAGCAAACTGACATCCAAGCAAAGACTGCCTTATAAGCTACCAAATCCTTATCTTGTGTTTCTTGCACCTAGGTTCTAAGGAGGATTATACCTGACAAACTGAAATAGTACAGTTGTGGCACTTGTATTATGACAATTTATGACATCATACGGCTTACCATGGGTAATGTCTTCATAACGCTTTTAACAAGCTCGTGTTGAGTTAACATTATATCTGGATATTGCAATCTGTATTTGAAAACTGAAATTGGATAGCACCATGTAATTAGAAAAACAACACAACTAAACAAACATTGCATCATCATAACCTGCCAGGTTCCAAGGAGGATTACAATTGGAAAAATGAAATAGAATAGTTGTAGTTCATCTACTGTCAGTTTTTTTGACATCATACGGCCTACCATAGGTGATGTCTTTTAAGGATCTCATATCCCATTTTCCTTTACATATATTAGTGGCATTGTAGGACTCTTAATAAAAAAGCAGTTTTTTTCCGTATATGCCTGTTTACATTAGTTGAGTAAGTATAGGTAAAACTATTGATTAAATAATTGTAGTAAGTGCAGTGCATAGTGTCATTTACAGTGACTAAATGTGCAGGTCTGTTTTTTCTTTCTACAATCTATATGATTGTTTTTTCCCCACTGTTCAACGATGATTCTTAATACAGTACATCACTTATGGTGTATAAATATAGAACCTGAGAACAGTAAAAAAAGGGGAAATGAATGGCCTAATTTAATGTAATATCACATTACAGCATAAGCAATATGTACTGTTTTGTTAATATCATAAACTTTTGAATTGCAGAAACTAAACGTTTATTGTATATTTTTATAAAGAGTAAATGTATGTTTCTTTTTTTTATATAGATCAATGGAACCATATATTGGGGTAAAGTAGGTTTCTAATTAGTTCTTTCAGTGCTGTTACACACGTAAGGTACACACTGAGGCAGATAGTGATGTCCCACTGACACACCCGGGCACACACTGATGCATACATTGAGATACCCAGCCACACACTGATACATACACAGATACATCCATGCACACTCTCATGGATACACTGACACACTCAAAAACTGATTCACACATTTACACACCAATGCACACACTCATGCATATATTGACGCACCTAGACACACTAATGCATACACTGAGACACCCAGACACACAGTGATGCATACGCTAACACACCCAGGTACACACTGATGCATACACTAGCACACACAGGCATGCACTGATGCAATCACTGATGCACCAAGGCAGACACTGATGCATACACTGACAAACTCAAGAACACAAAGATGTAGAATCTGAAAAATACAGGCACGTACTGATCCATACACTAACACAGCCATACACACACTTATCTTTACACTAACACAGCCAGGCACTTACTGATGCACACACTGACACAACAAGGCAGACAGTGATGCATACACTGACACATCCAAGAACACACTGATGCATACAGTGACACACCCAGGCGTACACTGGTGCATACACTGACACACCCAGGCACACACTGATGCACACACTGATATACTCAGGCACACAATGATACATACACTGACACACCCAGGAAGACACTGATTCATACACTAACACATTGAAGCATACACTGATGCATATGCTGATGCACCCAGGCCCAGATTGATGCATGCATTACCACACCCAGGCACACATTGATGTATACACTTACACACCCACGGACACTCTGTTTCATACAGTGGCACACCCAGACACGCACTGCTCCATACACTAAAACACCCAGGCACACACTGATATCTACACTGACACACCCAGGCAGACACTGATGCATGCAGTGACATACCCAGGCACACACAGAAACATACACTAACACACCCAGACACTCACTGATGCATACACTGATACACACAGGCTAGCAGTGATGCATACGCAGATAAACCTAGGCACAGTCTGATGCAGACACCGACACATCCAGGCTTACACTGATGTGTACGCTCACACAATGATGCATATGCTCACACAACCAGGCACACACTCATGCATACATTTACACATCCAGGCACACACTGATCTATACATTGAGACACCCAGGTGGACAGGGATGCAAACGCTGACACACTGAGGGACACACAGATGCATACACTGGCACACCCAGGCAGATACAGATCTATACACTGGCACATCCAGGCAGGCACTGATGCATTCAGCGATACACCCAGGCACACACCCATTAATACACTGAGATACCCACGCACACAGTGATGCATACGCTGACACACCCAGACACACACTGATGCAGAAACTGACACAACCAGACACACACTGATACATACACTGACACACCCAGGCAGACACTGATTCATACACTGACACATCCAGGAGCACACTGATGCAGACACTGACAAATACAGGCACACACTCATCCATACACTAACACAACCAGGCATACACTAATGCATAGACACACACTAATGCATACACTGACACATCCAGGAACACACTGATGCATACACTAACACACCCAGGCACACTCTGATGCATACATTGATACTTCCAGGCACACACTCATGCATACATTTACACATCCAGGCACACACTGATCCTACACTGACACACCCAGGTAGAAATGGCTTATACACTGACACACAGATGCTTAAACTGGCACACCCAGGCACATATGGTTCCATACACTGACACACCCAGGCACACGCTGATCCATGCACTAACACACCCAGGCACAAACCCATGCATACCCTGGCACACCTAGGCACACACTAATCCATACACTGAGACACCCAGGCACACAGTGATGTTTCTCCCTAAAGACCCAGGGACACACTGATGCACACACTGACACATTCAGGCACATATCAATGTATATTGATAGAAATGGGGTCTTTGGTTGGAGTCAGGTTACCCCTTGTCCAAGCAAGGACCCTCACTCTAGATAGGGCAAAGGAGAAACACACCTGGTTAACCCCCCTCACCCCTTTGGTAGCTTGGCATGAGCAGAAATGCTTAACCATGAGACAATGTGTAAAGTATTTGTACCAAAACACACTAATACAGTGAATACACTACAAAATGACTCAACACCAGGTTAGAGCAAAAGCCAATATTTATCCGAACAAAACAAGACCAAAAAGACAAAACTTCAATATGCACAGGCAAAGTTATACATTTTTAAAGATTAAACTTCAATACAGCGCTTAGAAACACAAATGCTTTGAATTGGTGATACCATGGCATCGTGACTGAGTTGTTCCCGCCAATCCATTGCTAATTGTGCCGTCACGGAGTCACGTGAACCCCTAGGTACAGTACCTTGTGAAAATGAGGAAACAAGCTAGTGCACAGAGTCGGGGATCGCGGCATCGCTGGATTCGGTGCGGCTGTGGTACCGGAGCTGCAGAGCGAAAGAGCAGAGTTGTCATGAAGAGGCATCTGGTCCTTGTTGCGGATCAGTGGAGGTGAGGCGGCGTCAGTGCGAAGCGTTGGATCCACGCACTTCCAGCGTGGTCAATATCTGGCGGTCATGGCATGGTGCAGCGAAGTCGGGTGTCACGAACGTCAGTGACACGGCATTTCAGGACTCATGGAGTCGCGGACTTCGGCAGGGCTGCAGCGGCGTTGGGCCTGTGGGGTCGTCAAACTCCAGCAAGGACCACAGCTTCAGGTGGCGTCACGGAATCTGACAGCGGCGTCAGTCCAGGGTCGTCCGAAGTCGGTACACTCGTTTTTTCTTGGTTTTTCCACCAGCTTCTGCTTTCAAGGGCCCAGAGACTGGATTAGGCACCACTTGGCAGGGTAGGAGTCTCAGAAGAGAGTCCAGGTGCTGACAGAGGAAGTCTTTGATGGCTTTGAGACTTCAGGGCAGGGGGCAAGCTTATTCCAAGCCATTGGAAATTCTTTTCAAGCAGGAATATACCACAAAGTCCAGTCTTTGTCCCTTTTCAAAGGCAGAAGCAGCAACTGCAGGGCAGCCGAACAAAGCACAGTCAGAGGCAGGGGCAGCACTTCTCCTCAGCTCTTCTCCTTGGCAGAGGTTCCTATTGGTTCCAGAAGCAAATCTTGAAGAAATCTAAAGTCTGGAGTTTTGGGTCCAAAACGTATACCCCTTTCTGCCTTTGACGTTGTCCAACTTCAAAGAAAAGTCTCTGCTGTTTACAGGATCCTGTCTTGCCTAGGTCTGGCCCCAGACACACACAAGGGGGATGGAGACTGAATTGTGTGAGGGCAGGCACAGCCCAGTCAGGTGTAGGTGACCGCTCCTCATTCCACTCTATTCCAGACGGCTCATCAGGATATGCAGTCTACACCCTAGCTCCCTTCGTGTCACTGTCTAGAGGACATGCACAAACAGCCCAACTGTCAGTCTGACCCAGACATGGAATCCACAAACAGGCAGAGTCACAGAATGGTTAAAGCAAGAAAATGCCTACCTTCTAAAAGTGGGATTCTCAAACTAACAATTGAAAAACCAATTCACTAAAAGATGTATTTTTAACTTGTGAGTTCAGAGACCCCCAAACTCCAAATCTCTATCTGTCCTCAAAGGAAAGCTGTACTTTAAGGATATTTAGGGGCAGCCCTCATGTTAACCTATGAGAGACATGGGCCTTGCAACAGTGAAAAAACGAATTTGGCAGTACTGCACTGTTAGGACGTATAAACACATCAGTACATGCCCCATCCTTAACATACATTGCACCCTGCCCATGGGGCTACTTAAGGCCTACTTTAGGGGTGCCGAACATGTATAGAAAGGGAAAGTTTAGGCTTGCAGTGGGTACACTGGCCAAGCCGAATTGGCAGTTCAAAACTGCACACACAGACACTGCAGTGGCATGTCTGAGCCCTGTTTACAGGGCTACTCATGTGGGTGGCACAATCAGTGCTGCAGGCCCACTAGTCGCATTTGATTTACAGGCCCCAGGCACCTCTAGTGCACTCTACCAGGGACTTACTAGTAAATCAAATATGCCAATCATGGAAAAGCCAATTACACATACAATTTCACATGGGAGCACTTGCACTTTGAGACTGGTTAGCAGTGGTAAAGTGCCCAGAGTAACAAAAACAGAAAAAACTGAGTCCAGCACATAGCAACAACCTGGGAAGTAGAGGCAAAAAGTTAAGGGAAACCACGGCAAGGATGGTAGGTCTAACACATATACTGACACACCAGTCAAACACTGACATACCCAAGCACACACTGATGCAGACACTGACATCCACAGGCACACACTGATCCATACACTAACACAGCCATGCACACCCTCATCCTAACGCACCTAGGCACACACTCTAATATACACTGATGTACCTAGGCAGACATGATGCATATTCTGAAATACCAAAGCATGCATTCATACATACACTGACACACTCAGACACACTCTGATCCATACACTAATACACCCAGGCACACACTGATACATACACTGACACATCCAAGCAGACACTGATGCATACACTGACACATCTAAGCACACATTGATACATGTACTAACTCACCCAGGCACACATTAATGCATACACTGAAACTCCCACTCCCACGGTCAATGATGCATACAGTAACACACCCAGGCAGACAGTGATGCATACACTGGCACAGCCAGGCACACACTCATGCATACACTAACACAGCCAGGCACACATTGATTCATACATAAAAACACACAGACAGACACTCATATAAACACTGACACACGCGACAAATGCATGCAGACTCTGATGCATATGCTGGTCCACCCAGGCACAAATTGATGCATAGAAAGGCACACTGTGATGCATACAGTAGGATACAAAAGCACACACTGATCCATACAATAACAAATCCAAGCATACTCTGATACATACACTGACAACTAGGGCACTCACTGATGCACACACTGACACACCCAGGCAGACAGTGATGCATACATTGACACACACAGGCACACACGCTTGCATACACTGACACACCCATGGACACACTAATGTGTACACAGATACAGCCAGGCACACACTCATGCAAACACTGACACACCCAGTCAGACACTGAGACATAAACTGACACACCCAGGAAGAGACTGATCCACTTACACACCCAAGCACACTGATGCATACACTGAGACACCCAAACAGACAGTACGGCATACACTGACACACCCAGGTACAAATTGATGCACACAGTAGCACATCCAGGTACGCAATAATCCATACACTAAGACACCCAGACACACACTGATACATACACGGACACACCCAGGCAGACAGTGACTCATACACTGACAAACCCAGGCACAAACTGACGTATACAGTAACACCTGCAAGCACACACTGATGCATACACTGATACACCCAGGCACTCATTAATGCACATACTGACACACTCTGGCAGACAGTGATGTACACTGACACACCCAGGCACATATCGATGCATACACTGACATACCTAGGCACACACTAATCCATACACTGAGACACCCAGGCACACAGTGATGTTTCTCCCTAAAGACCCAGGGACACACTGATGCACACACTGACACATTCAGGCACATATCAATGTATATTGATAGAAATGGGGTCTTTGGTTGGAGTCAGGTTACCCCTTGTCCAAGCAAGGACCCTCACTCTAGATAGGGCAAAGGAGAAACACACCTGGTTAACCCCCCTCACCCCTTTGGTAGCTTGGCATGAGCAGAAATGCTTAACCATGAGACAATGTGTAAAGTATTTGTACCAAAACACACTAATACAGTGAATACACTACAAAATGACTCAACACCAGGTTAGAGCAAAAGCCAATATTTATCCGAACAAAACAAGACCAAAAAGACAAAACTTCAATATGCACAGGCAAAGTTATACATTTTTAAAGATTAAACTTCAATACAGCGCTTAGAAACACAAATGCTTTGAATTGGTGATACCATGGCATCGTGACTGAGTTGTTCCCGCCAATCCATTGCTAATTGTGCCGTCACGGAGTCACGTGAACCCCTAGGTACAGTACCTTGTGAAAATGAGGAAACAAGCTAGTGCACAGAGTCGGGGATCGCGGCATCGCTGGATTCGGTGTGGCTGTGGTACCGGAGCTGCAGAGCGAAAGAGCAGAGTTGTCATGAAGAGGCATCTGGTCCTTGTTGCGGATAAGTGGAGGTGAGGCGGCGTCAGTGCGAAGCGTTGGATCCACGCACTTCCAGCGTGGTCAATATCTGGCGGTCATGGCATGGTGCAGCGAAGTCGGGTGTCACGAACGTCAGTGACACGGCATTTCAGGACTCATGGAGTCGCGGACTTCGGCAGGGCTGCAGCGGCGTTGGGCCTGTGGGGTCGTCAAACTCCAGCAAGGACCACAGCTTCAGGTGGCATCACGGAATCCGACAGCGGCGTCAGTCCAGGGTCGTCCGAAGTCGGTACACTCGTTTTTTCTTGGTTTTTCCACCAGCTTCTGCTTTCAAGGGCCCAGAGACTGGATTAGGCACCACTTGGCAGGGTAGGAGTCTCAGAAGAGAGTCCAGGTGCTGACAGAGGAAGTCTTTGATGGCTTTGAGACTTCAGGGCAGGGGGCAAGCTTATTCCAAGACATTGGAAATTCTTTTCAAGCAGGAATATACCACAAAGTCCAGTCTTTGTCCCTTTTCAAAGGCAGAAGCAGCAACTGCAGGGCAGCCGAACAAAGCACAGTCAGAGGCAGGGGCAGCACTTCTCCTCAGCTCTTCTCCTTGGCAGAGGTTCCTATTGGTTCCAGAAGCAAATCTTGAAGAAATCTAAAGTCTGGAGTTTTGGGTCCAAAACGTATACCCCTTTCTGCCTTTGACGTTGTCCAACTTCAAAGAAAAGTCTCTGCTGTTTACAGGATCCTGTCTTGCCTAGGTCTGGCCCCAGACACACACAAGGGGGATGGAGACTGAATTGTGTGAGGGCAGGCACAGCCCAGTCAGGTGTAGGTGACCGCTCCTCATTCCACTCTATTCCAGACGGCTCATCAGGATATGCAGTCTACACCCTAGCTCCCTTCGTGTCACTGTCTAGAGGACATGCACAAACAGCCCAACTGTCAGTCTGACCCAGACATGGAATCCACAAACAGGCAGAGTCACAGAATGGTTAAAGCAAGAAAATGCCTACCTTCTAAAAGTGGGATTCTCAAACTAACAATTGAAAAACCAATTCACTAAAAGATGTATTTTTAACTTGTGAGTTCAGAGACCCCCAAACTCCAAATCTCTATCTGTCCTCAAAGGAAAGCTGTACTTTAAGGATATTTAGGGGCAGCCCTCATGTTAACCTATGAGAGACATGGGCCTTGCAACAGTGAAAAAACGAATTTGGCAGTACTGCACTGTTAGGACGTATAAACACATCAGTACATGCCCCATCCTTAACATACATTGCACCCTGCCCATGGGGCTACTTAAGGCCTACTTTAGGGGTGCCGAACATGTATAGAAAGGGAAAGTTTAGGCTTGCAGTGGGTACACTGGCCAAGCCGAATTGGCAGTTCAAAACTGCACACACAGACACTGCAGTGGCATGTCTGAGCCCTGTTTACAGGGCTACTGATGTGGGTGGCACAATCAGTGCTGCAGGCCCACTAGTCGCATTTGATTTACAGGCCCCAGGCACCTCTAGTGCACTCTACCAGGGACTTACTAGTAAATCAAATATGCCAATCATGGAAAAGCCAATTACACATACAATTTCACATGGGAGCACTTGCACTTTGAGACTGGTTAGCAGTGGTAAAGTGCCCAGAGTAACAAAAACAGAAAAAACTGAGTCCAGCACATAGCAACAACCTGGGAAGTAGAGGCAAAAAGTTAAGGGAAACCACGGCAAGGATGGTAGGTCTAACACATATACTGACACACCAGTCAAACACTGACATACCCAAGCACACACTGATGCAGACACTGACATCCACAGGCACACACTGATCCATACACTAACACAGCCATGCACACCCTCATCCTAACGCACCTAGGCACACACTCTAATATACACTGATGTACCTAGGCAGACATGATGCATATTCTGAAATACCAAAGCATGCATTCATACATACACTGACACACTCAGACACACTCTGATCCATACACTAATACACCCAGGCACACACTGATACATACACTGACACATCCAAGCAGACACTGATGCATACACTGACACATCTAAGCACACATTGATACATGTACTAACTCACCCAGGCACACATTAATGCATACACTGAAACTCCCACTCCCACGGTCAATGATGCATACAGTAACACACCCAGGCAGACAGTGATGCATACACTGGCACAGCCAGGCACACACTCATGCATACACTAACACAGCCAGGCACACATTGATTCATACATAAAAACACACAGACAGACACTCATATAAACACTGACACACGCGACAAATGCATGCAGACTCTGATGCATATGCTGGTCCACCCAGGCACAAATTGATGCATAGAAAGGCACACTGTGATGCATACAGTAGGATACAAAAGCACACACTGATCCATACAATAACAAATCCAAGCATACTCTGATACATACACTGACAACTAGGGCACTCACTGATGCACACACTGACACACCCAGGCAGACAGTGATGCATACATTGACACACACAGGCACACACGCTTGCATACACTGACACACCCATGGACACACTAATGTGTACACAGATACAGCCAGGCACACACTCATGCAAACACTGACACACCCAGTCAGACACTGAGACATAAACTGACACACCCAGGAAGAGACTGATCCACTTACACACCCAAGCACACTGATGCATACACTGAGACACCCAAACAGACAGTACGGCATACACTGACACACCCAGGTACAAATTGATGCACACAGTAGCACATCCAGGTACGCAATAATCCATACACTAAGACACCCAGACACACACTGATACATACACGGACACACCCAGGCAGACAGTGACTCATACACTGACAAACCCAGGCACAAACTGACGTATACAGTAACACCTGCAAGCACACACTGATGCATACACTGATACACCCAGGCACTCATTAATGCACATACTGACACACTCTGGCAGACAGTGATGTACACTGACACACCCAGGCACATATCGATGCATACACTGACATACCAAGGCATACAATGATACATACACTGACACAGCCAGGCATACACTGATACATATGTTCACACACCCAGACATGCCCTCATGCATACATTTACACATTCAGACACACACTGTTCCATACAATTACATGACCAGGCAAACACTAATGCATACACTGCGAAACCCAGGCAGAGGGTGATGCATACACTGATACACCCAGGGACACACCGAATGCATACACTAACACACCCAGGCACATGCTGATCCATACACTCACGCAACCAGGCATAAACTGATGCATACACTGACACACCCGGGGACACACTGATGCATACAGTAAGACACCCAGACACACAGTGATACATATGCTGACACACCCAGGCACACACTGAAGCATACACTGGCACATCTGGGCACGCACTAATGCATATACTCACACATCCAGGCACACACTGATGTAGACACTGATACATAAAGGCACATACTGATCCATACACTAACACAGCCAGGCACTCACAGATGCATACACTGACACATACAGGCACACGCTAATTCACACGGTAACACACCGAGACACACACTCAAATATACACTGACACACCCAGTCAGATACTGATGCATATGCTGAGACACCCAGCCACACATTGATGCATACGCTGACACACCCAGGCACATACTGATCCATACACTGACACAAGCAGGCAGAAACTGATGCATACACTGACACACCAAGGGACACACTGATGCATACAGTAAGACACCCAGAGACACAGTGATACATATGCTGACACACTCAGGCACACACTGAAGCATACACTGACATACCTAAGCACACACTAATGCATAGACTCACACATCCAGGAACACACTGATGCAGACACTGACACTTAAAGGCACAACCTGATCCATACACTTACACAGCCAGGCACTCACTGATGCATACACTGAGATATACAGGTACACACTAATTCACATGCTAACACACCGAGGCACACACTCAAATATACACTGACACACCCAGACACACACTAATACATTCACTGATGTATCCAGGCACACACTGATGCATACACTGACACACCCAGGCACACACTGATGCACACACTAACACACTCTGGCACACAATGATGCATGCACTAGCCCACTCAGGCACACATTGATGCACACACTGACACAGCCAAGAACACACTCATGCATACACTATCACCGCCATGCACACACTGATCCATACACTAACACAGCCAGGCACACATTGATTCACCCAATAACACACCCAGGCACACACTCATATAAACACTGACACATGCAACTCTGGCAGGCAGACACTGATGAATATGCTGACACAACCAGGCACACAATGATGCATACACAGAAACACCCAGGCACACTGTGATGCATACGGTAGCACACCCAGGCGCACACTGATCCATACACTAACAAACACAGGCAGAATCTGATGCATACGACACACCCAGGCAGACACTGATACATACACTCATACACAAAGGCACACCCTCATGCTTACACTGAAACACCAGGCACACATTGATACATACACTACCACACCCAGGAACGCATTGATGCATACACAGAAAAAACCCATGGACACTGTGATGCATACAGTAGCTGTTAGAAATGGGGTGTCTGGTTGGCAGTCAGGTTACCCCCTATCAAAGCAAGGACCCTCACTCTAGTCAGGGTAAAGGAGACTCACCCTCAGTTAATTCCAGCTCAACCCCTTGGTAGCTTGGCATGAGCAGGCAGGCTTAACTTCAGAAGCAATGTGTAAAGTATTTGTAGCAACACACACAGTATCTCAGTGAAAACACTACAAAATGACACAACACAGGCTTAGAAAAATAGGTGATATTTACCTAAACAAAACAAGATCAAAAGAGTCTTAAATCCTCTATAAAACAGTGAGAACATTCTTAGTGTACAAAAGTACATGGTAGCACCAAAATAAAGCTGCGCGGCTGAGTGTACATCGAAAAAAGCGCGTAATTTAGTTAGCCGCGAGGCGGGTGGTGCATCGAAAGTTTCTCTGCCCGGCAGTCTTTGCGTGGGTTTCTGTCCTTTTCCACCAGCTTCACCTTTCCAGGGCCCAGAGACAAGTTAGGGCACCACTTGGCAGGCAGGATTCTCAGCAGAAAGCCCAGGTGCTGGCAGAGAGGTCTTTGAAGTCCCTGAAACTTTAACAACAGGAGGCAAGCTCAGTTCAGGCCCTTGGAGATTCTTCAACAGTGAGAAGTCACACAAAAGTCTGTCTTTGTCCTCTCTCAGGCAGAAGCAGCTACTGCAGGCAAACCCAACAAAGCACAGTCACAGTCAAAGTGGCAGTACTCCTCATCCAGCTTCTCCAGCTCTTCTCCTTGGCAGAGGTTCCTCTTGGTCCCAGAAGTACTATGAGTTTCAGGGGTTTTAGGTGTTTTAGGTGCTCTTCTTTAGTAGGCCTACTTCAAAGAGAAGTATCTGTTGTTTTAAGAATCCTGCCTTGCCCAGGCCAGGCCCCAGACACACACTAGGGGGTTGGCGAATGCATTGTGTCAGGGCAGGCACAGCCCTTTCAGGTGTAAGTGACCACTCCTCCACTCCCCTCAGCTTAGATGGCCCATCATGATACATAGGCTATACCCCAACTCCCCTTGTGTCACTGTCTAGAGGAGCGTTGCAAACAGCCCAACTGCCAAACTGACCCAGACAGGGAATCCATAAAAAAGCAGAGTCACAGAATGGCTTAAGCAAGAAAATGCCTACCTTCTAAAAGTGGCATTTTCAAACACACAATCTAAAAAACAAATTTATTAGATGGAGTTGAACCTTAAGATTCACTGGATGAAATGCCCCTTGGTTTCACCTTGAACACCAATCTCACCCTCAGGGAAGAGATTGCCAAGCAAACTATTAAGGTCTGGCAAAATCTCTCCCGTCTAAAATAAAAGTGAAACTGTTTCTTCCAGAAAGCAATGTCAATTGCACTCCACCTATGTTCCCTGAGAAGTAAACTTCTACTAATGAAGGCTACAGGTTGATCTAGGCCCTCTTCATTAAGCTGTGAGAGTACTGTTCCAATACCATGCTCTGAGGCGTCTGTTTGCACAACAAATTCCTTGGAATAGTCAGGTGCTTTCAGCCCACATGCTGTGCACATGGCAGCCTTCAGGGCATCAAAAGCTGTCTGGCAAGACTCAGTCCAGATCACATTTCTGGGCTGCTTTTTGGATGTCAACTCAGTCAAAGGAGGAGCAACAATTGTGCCATACCCCTTGGCAAACCTCCTATAGTATCCTGTGAGACCTAAAAAGGCTCTGACCACAGTCTGGGTCTTGGGGGGCGACCAAGCCAGAATGGTTTCAATCATAGGCTGCAGGGGTGCCACCTGGCCACTCCCCACTTGTTGTCCCAAGTACACCATAGAACTCTGCTCTATCTTGCACTTGCTTGCCTTAATAGTGAGGTCTGCCTTCTGCAGGGCCTCCAACACTTTACAGAGGTGTTGCAAGTGTTCCTTCTATGTGGATCTAAAGACAGCAATGTCATTCAGGAAGGCAGCACTGATATCATCCAGCCCAGCCAATACCTGGTTGACCAACCTCTGAAAGGTGGCAGGGGTATTCTTCATCCCAAAGGGCGTCACCCTAAACTGGTAGTGCCCGTCTGGTGTGGAGAATGCAGACCTCTCCTTAGCCCCCTCAGTCAGGGTGATCTGCCAGTACCCAGAGGTAAGTTCAAATGTACTTAGGTACCTGGCAGCTCCCAACCAGTCAATGAGCTCATCAGTTCGGGGATGGGGTGCACGTCTTAGTAACCGCATTGAGTCCTCAGTAATCCACACAGAACCTGAGTCCTGGAGTGGCACCAGGAGCAGCAGGTTGTGGGACCAAAACCACCGAACTGGCCCAAGGGTTGCTGGAAAATTCAATAACCCCCAATGCTAAAATTTTAGACACTTCGGGCCAGATGTAGCATTAGAAACTTTTGCGAGTTGCAAATTGCGAGTCAAACCGACTCGCAATTTGCAACTCGCAAAATTGTCTGCAGAAAGGTGTCTCAGACACCTTCTGCGACTCGCTATGGGGTTGCAAAGACCCACCTCATGAATATTAATGAGGTGGGTCGCATTTTGCGACGCCATAGCGAGTCCATGCACTCACAGGGATGGTGGCCTGCTGGAGACAGCAGACCTCCATGTCTGTGTCTGCTTTTTTAATAAAGCAGCTTTTTTTTTCTTTTTGCAGCCCGTTTTCCTTAAAGGAAAACGAGTTGCAAAAAGAGAAAACCTTCGAAACCATTTGGTTTCATTTTTTTCAGAGCAGGCAGTGGTCCATAGGACCACTGCCTGCTCTGAAAAAAATATTATTTTCGGCATTCACAAAGGGGAAGGGGTCCCATGGGGACCCCTTCCCTTTTGCGAATGTGTTACCAACAGTGTGACACTGGTGGTAACTGCGAGTTGGTTTGCGACCGCATTCGCGGTCACAAAGCAACTCAGCATGGCGATGCGGTCACAAATAGGAAGGGAACACCCCTTCCTATTTGTGAGTCGCATTCTCAAATTGCGAGTCGGTACCGACTCGCAATTTGAGGATGTGCATCGCGTTCGGCCTTTTTTCATGCCGCAAACTGCGTTTTTCGCAGTTTGCGACTTGCAAAAGGCTTCCTACATCTGGCCCTTCATCTTTCATGTTAGCCCTTACCCTGTAAGTCACTCTGTAAACTTTGTGTTTAACAGGAGGACTGCCCTCAGTGTCCACATCATGTGTACACAAGTGTGTGACCCCTGGGATCAGGGAGAACAGTGAGGCGAACTGACCCAACACCTGGAAACAGTCTCTCTCCTGCTCTGCATCAGGGAAGAGAAGAGGATCACTCCCTTCACAGGCCCATCTTTTTCTCCAGCAGACAGGAGGACAGGAATAGGCTCACTCTCTTCCTCCACCCCATCATCTGTTGCTAGGAGCATGGACAATTCAGTCAGCTCAAAGTGTGGTTTGAGCCGGTTCACATGCAGGACCCTGAAAGGGTCCCTGGGAGTCCGCAAGTCCACCAGGTAGGTGACTTCACTTTTGCGCTCCACCACCTCAAATGGCCCAATCCACTTGTCCTGGAGTGCCCTAGGCTCCACTGGCACCATCACCCTCACTTTCTGACCAGGTTGAAACTCAACCAGAGTGGCATTCTGGTCATACCATTGTTTAATGTCTTTCTGGCTTGCTTCAAGGTTCTCCTGTGCGAGACTCCTGAAGCGGGCAGTCTGGTTTCTCAGAGCCAATATGTAACTGAAAACCTCCTGGGGGGTTTACTAGGGGCTTTCTCCAAAGTCTCCTTTACCAGACTCCAGGGTTCCCCTCACAGGGTGGCCATATAACAGCTCAAAAGGACTAAAGCCAAGCCCTTTTTGAGGCACCTCCCTGTAAGCGAACAGAAGGCATGACAAGAGGACGTCCCACTTCCACCTCAAGGGCTCTGACAGGCCCATTATCATGCACTTCAAGGTGCGGTTGAATCTCTCAATCAGACCATTGCTTTGGGGGTGGTAAGGAGTGGAAAACTTGTACGTTACCCCACACACCTTCCACAGAGACTTTATGTAAGTTTATATGAAGTTGGTACCCTTATCGGACACCACCTCCTTGGGGAACCGCATGCGGGTAAAAAAAAAACATCAGTGCACAGTCCACCACAGGGGCAGTGATCAATCTCAAAGGAATGGCTTCTCAGTACCGGGTGGCATGGTCCACCAAGACCAGGATAAACATGTTGCTCATGGCTGTCTTTGGATTCAGAGGCCCCACAATGTCAATACCAACCCTTTCAAAGGGGGAATTAACCACAGGGAAAGGTTGGAGGGGAGCTTTACATTTTCCCCCACTTTTGCCACTTGTCTGACAAGTTGGGAAAGACCTACAATGACCATCAGAATACCTGCGCATTTGGGGCCAATAGAAGTGGATGACAAGCCGCTCAAATGTCTTGTCCTGCCCCAAATGACCAGCTAAAGGCACATCATGAGCCAGACCCAGTAGGAATGCTCTGAAGCACTGGGGTACCATCAGCACCCGGGCTGACGCAGGCTCAGGAACCTTAGGCTCGCTATATAGGATGCCATCCACCCAGTAAATTAAATGTGATTGAGGCTCCTTGCCAGATGCCTGGTCTGCGGCCTGCTGCCACACACGCTCCAGAGTAGGGCATGCTTTCTGTGCCTCACAGAATGCTTCCCCTGTGGGCCCCCCTTCCTGCTGCCACTGGGACAGCTCAGGGACCTCACCCAGTTCAGCCACCTGCTCCCCTATAGGCTCCAGGGCCTCCCCCTCAGGTTCAGCCTCCTCCTGGAAAGTGGGAAATTCTGGGGCCGATTTCCCACGCCCTTTGCCCTTCCTTCTTCTGGCAGACACCTGGGCCACTCTTTCAGGCTCCAGGGTCTCCTGATCACCCTGACGGGCTGCCATAGACCAGGTAGACACACAGGCCCACCCAGGAAGACCCAACATTTCCAAGTGTGACCTGTGTTCCACCTCACACAATTTTTCATTGTATCTAGGTGAATGACCAAATTATTGTTCCAAACATATTGTGGAGCAACGATATCCGGTAAAAATATAGTCAAGTCAAAAATATCATGGTATCTAATATAGAAGAATATTGTTTTGTCATGGTATATAATTTTTAAACATTGTTGTATATACTATTGTTTAATTTAATGTAATTGTATTATGTACTGTGGTTTAAGTATTTATAAATTAATTATTAGTTTTAGGTATGAGTATTATTATAACAAATGTTTATATTTTATTGATTACAGTTTGCAATTCTTAATGTGTATTCATATTATTTTACATTTTATTAGTATTTTGTAGTGTAGTAGTGGATTGTTGGGCTTGTAGGGGGATTTGGGTGGCAAGTTATTTAGAATCCAAATTATTGTTTTCTTTATTGTGTATGCTATTGAAATATTTAATTGGTAATGACACGTAATATATTCAAATAATAATTTTTATTTAAATTATTTTAGTGTAGGCTGTTATTTTTAAAGTTTAGTTTAAAATGTCTAAAAATGTCTAAAAATCATTTGTAATTTGTAATTTATTAGTGAGTTGCTTGGTTTGTTGGGGATAGGGAGGGTATTGTTTTTGGTAATTAATTATGTTAATCTTTTACATTTTTAATTTTTATTTGACTTATGCATGTACATTTTGTAATTTGCAATGTGTAATTTACATTTTCTACAATTTAATTACTAACTTGTCATTTTGTAAATGGGTTGTACATTTTGTAGGGTATCAAGATGGTACCTTATTGAAATTTAAATTATTGTTTTTAGTTTGTAATGAATTTTTAAGATGATTTAAAATTAGTTATATTAATTATGTGACTTAATTAATCAATTGATTTTTATATTGATTGTTCATTGCATTTGAATTCATTTTTATTCCATTGATAAATGTATTTAATAAAAAAAAATCCTAACATGAGTTTTTTATTTATCATTTGTTTTGATTTTTTGTTTTTGTTTTGTATCATGATTAATTGTGAGAGAGTGGTTTATTAGTTTGTGTGAATGGTAGTCTCCACAAGCAATAATGCCACTATTCTTGTAAGGTCCAATAAAGATTTCAGTAATTCAAACTTAGGCTCAATTCCTGGTAGTTATGGCTTAATTTAAGAAAATGGGAAAGCCATTTAGAAGTGCCTAAACAGTTAAAAAGTCAATACACAGCACAGTGAAAACTCACTACAATTTATAGAAATAGTGAAATTTTTTATAAACAAAATGACACAATAATTAACAACAGTCCCCTGGGGGAACTGGAGATATTAATTTGCAAATTATTAAATACAAATAGTGCCAAAAGCATTAAGCGCTAACAGCAGTCATCTGGTTGCACTTGGTTAGTACCTCGGTCTAATTTAAGGCCGATCACGATGGAGGGTGGGTTAGATAGATACAGAAACAATGTTCAACCATTTCAGAGGTTTTACCTTCAGACTTGTGCCTTCAACGACTGCCTTTTTCTGTGCCTTAACCACGCATGTGCTGAACAACGCATTTGCCTGTTTAAGGCACAGAAAAAGACAGAATGGATCAAGAGAGGACACAGTGTGGTAAGTGGGAATGGGGCAAGGTTAGGGGTAGTTTTTAGGGTTGGGGTGAATTAAGGGCTTGGGGTGGGTGAGAGGGTTGGGCTATTTATTGATAGGGGCCAGGTGGGGGTTTTGATAACAATTTTTAGGGTTAGGACCTAGAGTGGGGGGTCAGGCTTTTTTTTTAGGGTGGGGGGTTGGGTTTTGTTGAATTTTTTAGGGCTTAGGGTGGGGGGGTGAAGGTTATTTTTTAGGGATGGGGAAGATTTAAGGAAGGGCAGGAGGAGGGAGGAAAGAAGAGGAGGAAGGATCGGGAGATGACGTGGTGAGGTAAATGGGGTTGGGGCAAGGTTGGTGGGGAGGATTTAGGGCTTAGGGTGGGTGGGGGGTCGGGGTAGTTTACTTATTGGGGTAGTTTTTAGGGCTCGGGAGGGTGGGAGGTGTGAGGGTAGTTTAGTTTTTGGGGCAGGGGAGGGGGTGTCAGGACAGTTTATTTTAGGGCATAGGGCAGGTGGTGGGTCAGGGTAGTTTAGTTTTTAGGGGCGGGTGGGGGTAGGTTTTTTTTAGGGTTAGGGTGGGTGGGGGTTGGGTTAGTTTACTTATTAGTGGGGAAGGTTTAAGGCTCAGGGTGGGTGGGGGTGTTGGGGTAGTTTAGTTTATAGGGGCAGGAGTGGGGGGTCAGGGTTGTTTTTTTTAGGGCTCAGGGCAGGTGGGAGGTCGTGGTAGTTTGATTTTTTAGGGTCAGGGTAGGGGGTTCGAGATAGTTTTTTTTTAGGGCTTAGGTTGGGTGGGGGACCTGGGTAGTTTAGTTATTAGGTGTAGGGGCAGGGTTTTAGGGCTCAGGGCAGAGGGGATAGGGGTAGTTGTGAGGGCTGGGGAGGGTTTTAGGGCTCTGGGCTGGGGGTTTGTGGCAGTTGTTAAGGGTGGGGGTAGGGTTTTAGGGTTCAGGGCTGAGGGAAGGGGCAGTTTGCAGGGCTGTGGACAGTTTTAGGCCTCCGGTTGGAGGAGCTAGGGTCGGGTAGTTTTAAGTAGGGGCAAGGTGTTAGGCATAGTAGGGGAGTCGGGGTAGTTTCAGAGGCAGAGAGGGATCTGTTTTACGGCTCAGGGCTAGGGGGGATTTAGGGTCCAGGGCGGGTGGGAGAGACTGTTTTATGGGCTGGGGTGGGGTGTTAGGGCCAAGGGCGTGGGGGGGGAATTTATCTCAACCTCTTCCTTTGCCATACATGCTTTTACAACAGAATTTGTTGTAAAGGCATGTGCCGTAAAGGCTTGCATGGTAAACATGCGGTCATTCTTAAGACCGCGTTGTTCTGGCATGCGTGCTTTAGGCATTCGTGCTTCCATCATACAATTGGCGATGAGTACTCCGTCGGCAGCTTAGGCTGGACTGTTCCCATGGCGAGTAGATTCAAGACTGATTTGCATATGGCTGGGTCCAAACTGGGGTGGCATGGTGGCCAAGAAAACAAATGATTAATCCCATATCTCTGTGACTGGGGGTGAATGTTTGCAATGTTCAGCATTCCATCTATCATTTGTTCTTTTTCTTTTTTGTGCCCTAAATGAGAAGGGTATGCCCAGATGTGGGTCCTAAGCTCACTGCGCTACTGGATTCAAGCTAGCCTGGCTGATGAGGGGTGATACTCCGAAACCAGTCCCAAGATGTTTGTTTCCCAACTAGGGAGGACCTGGCTTGGCAATTCGGGCTGGACTGTTCCCATGGCGAATAGTTTCAAGACTGATTTGTATGTGGGTGAGTCCAAACTGGGGTGGCATGGTGGGCGAAAAGCAAAGGATTATGCCCAGATCTCTGTGACTGGGTGTGAATGTTTGCACTGTTTAGCATTCCATTCATCATTTGTTCTTTTTGCTTTCATCATTGCTGAAAGCACGTTTTGTAATACACCACCGAATATTGGTTGTGACATACCACCAGATATAACCATAGTGTATTGAAAGGAGTCTGTGGCCAGAAAATGCAATACTGCCATAGGTTTCACAATTGTTGGGATAGATGTAGGATTAGGGTTTTGAGGAAGGAGATCAGGCTCCAACTGATGACATAAATCCTGTATTGGTTGCCTATTCAAATGACATTTCTTGATGACATCCCTTTCTTTCATGGTCTGAAGGTCTGGAAATGGGTGGTATACTGAAGGCTATTGTCTCCTTCCTCTCTATGGTACCTATGTGTGATTTGAAACAGTTTTTTAAACATTGACCCCAATGTCCACAGTAACATATGTCACCCAAAAGTAATGTGACAACACATAACTGGTTCAGAAGGCATAACACGTTATCAACATGATAATTGCCTACTGTACAACATCCACCAATAATCTCCATTGTGTCCTTCACATGTGTCTGAAACATAAACACATACATGTGCAAATTATACATTCAGTAATGTATTCTTAGTACAATAATATTAATTTTGTGTATTTAAGGTAAAGAAAACTCAACCAGGGTGTACAGTGCACCACGCATATTTTGCTTTTATGCACAGTAATGCACTACACAGATGATTTGTGTCATGGAAATCACATGGCAATAGAGTAGTCCATATGTAAACATGTTAGCCCCAATTTGGAGTGGTGAGGATGCACTTAACAGTCACCAAGACTGTACTTTCAACTGCTAAAATCGGGGATGCCTGACCTTGCATATCAGACATTCAGAACCTGCCACTGCTGGTGGAAGCTGACCGTGTGGTGCGTGGTTTCATTCACGATGGACACAGCCATAGGCTAGCGTTTGTGATTGTGATGGTAGTGGGCCAATGGCTGTGTCCATCTACACTGATGACCTCATATGTGGCATACATGTACACCATGGTTTAAAAAGTCACTCACTTGCCTCTTGACACTGCTGCTATCAACACCTCCTCAACTTTAGCTGCTGTTTGTCACCTCTGGGAGATACCATGCCAGGCCAAGCAGGTGAGAGGGCCCATGCCGTCTCTCTAGATGAGCTGGAGCTACTTCTGGAAGAAGTGCATCCTCTGTATGGCCACCTCTATGGTGCATCAGAGGAGCAGGTACCTATCTTTCATAGATTTCTTCATATGTTTAACCCCATCCTTTCCATTCCGACAGGCTAAAAAAGGCATATGAGTCCCAGAGTTAATAGTGAACATTTGGATGGCCACAAGATGTTCTTTTATGTATTGAAGTGGTGGAAATGTGATGTTCATGTGGGATCAGTGTGCTCAGCCTGCAGAGAACAAGGCCTGACAATGAGTTTTGACCATCATGGACCATGGCCCAGCCTGGGGCAGAGTTGCTGTAACAATACAACTGATGCACAAAGTAATCTCCCTGTAGACCTGCAGATCCTTGGATGTTCCCACAATAAGGCCCATATTTATACTTTTTTAGCGCCGCTTTTGCGTCATTTTTTGACGCAAAAGCGGCGCAAACTTGCAAAATACAATTGTATTTTGCAAGTTTACGACGTTTTTGCGTCAAAAAGAAGTGCAAATGCGGCACTTAAAAAGTATAAATATGGGCCTAAGTTTTCTAAACTAATAGTAGTCCTGATTGCTATTACGTGGACTATATTTGTAATAGTGACTGAGGTTACCCCCGACCTGATATTTCTTACCATTGACCCACATTGTCAATGTGTGGCATTTACCTATGACAGGCCCCTTACTCCCTCAGGTCTGTTGTCACTTTTCCATAAGGAATGCTTTCACTGTACAGGCCTATTGCACATGTGACACAATAACAGCGGAGATAGTTGGTTGCTTCTGAAGAGAATTTGATATGTGAATCACCAGCTGGGTTACATTAAACTACATAAACAATAAATACAATAGTATGTTGATGTCATCCCTGTACCTATGCCATATATGGCAAAAGGTATGCCCTGTGATGGCAGTACATACCACACAAACCCAATCAGCCATAGTATGATAAACCATTAGGTAGTCCACATGTCCATGCATCCCCAGAGAAGCAGCTCTAAGTAACACACATGCCAGCCCTTCCATTGTGACCTAAGTCTTAGGATGTAGTCTATACTCTGAAATCAGGCTGTATGGACCGTATGCATCAGGTCAATGATCCAGGCTGTAAAGGAGTCTGTACAATCATGCAAAAATGGTTTACCCTTCCGAAGATCACAATGTTGTGTTGTGTTTCATAGTAGCTCACATCACAGTAGGATGTCCTTGGGCTACATGATGTTTGTGGGCTGGCTTAGTTAGTGTAGGACATGACCAGGGTTGATGATAGTCAGCAGATGATTAAACAAATGTGTATTCATGTCTTTGTACTGCTCAGCATGTGAGAACTACACATGTATTGTGTTGACTTTTGATTTAGGCTTGTGCTAGATGTAAATAAAATGTGTCTCAACCAAATGTATATCCGAAAACTTGTAGTTATAATCTGTGTATTCATCTATTGCATCCATACAGGCCCATCAAAAGCAATCATTTTGGAAAGCCATCTCCCCGAAGGTGTGGACCCTGTGGCTCTATTACCAGCACAGCTTTCATTGCAGGAAGAGGTGGGAGGACCTGAGGCGCTGGACCCAAAAGATCACAGAGGTCGAGCTGGGGATGTTCCCCCATCATGGATGGAGCGTGTGCCGGATCCTGACCCCCCATTGGCCCACATACTGGCGTGGCCTACCCAGAGCTTGATGGGCAGTTGAGGGCCCAAAAGCAGCTACAAGAGGGTAATCCTGGTCAGAGTCATACATGTTACATGGCCAACTATGGGGCGTATTTTCAAGCCTCTTGCGCCATTGTTGCTTCTTTTTTTTTTACGCAACGCAGTCTCCTACAGTGTACAACATTTACAAACTGGCACAATGGGACTAATTTTGACAGTTTGTAAAGCCTTGCTGTTCCCCTGTTAAAAGCCACGCATAAGTGGCACAGTGAAATCTACAAGATTTCACTGCAACGTTCTGCACCTCCACAGCATCAGTTTTTTAATGCCTGCTGTGTTATAGTGACACTGTTTTTTTTAACATTGAACCCCCTTCTCATTGCTGGAGTAGCATCAGTTTTTTAATGCAGATGTGTCAGAATTTCTGATGCATCTGTGGAAACGTGTGCCATGAAGCGCTGTATCATAAATATAGCCCTACCATGGCATTGTTAGGGGTCCGGGGCTGCCACAAGAAAACTGGTGCATAGATTTGGATGCACCAGTTTTTTTTGTAAATTAGGTCCTTTGTGTGTTACAGGCAGGCATTTTCCCAACAAAACTGGGGGTGGTCCATGTGCGACGCACAAGAAGAGTTACTGTTTGTGTAGGTCTGGCAGTAGGTGCATGCTGATGTACTGTGACTATTGTCTTTATGACCTAGAACACAGCAGAGTCCAGCCTACTACCAATTTAGGGGCATATTTATACTCTTGTTGCGCCGCATTTGTGTAATTTTTTTAACCAAATGCAGCGCCAACTCAAGTCCACATTTATATTTTGACGCTAGACATGTCTTGCGTCAAAATATGAGAGTTTGCACCATTTTTTGGATGTGTCAATGAGATGCAAGGAAGGCTTTCCCATCCAAAAAATGGCGCTATCCCCATAGTGCTATATTTATCCCCCGTGCAAAAATGACGCACAGGTGTGATGCGGCCCCAAATAATGGCGTTAAACTTGCTTAGCATCATTGTTTAATGCCTGGGTCAGACTTGGTGTTAGGGGACCTGTGGACCCATTTCCATGGTCAAACACCATGGAATGGGCCTACAGGTGCCCACACTAAGCCTCAATTTTTGCTCACATTGTTCATTTTTGTCATTGTCTTCCTGACTGCTTGTGCTGTTCTCACTTTGTATTTGTTTTCACTTTGAAATTCTTGTTGCTGCCCGTTTTCACTTTGGATTTCTTGTTGCCACCTCTTGTTGCATTCTCAACAGGACCAAGAGCCCCCTTCAGCGACACCGTCACCGACCTCGCAAGCACCCACGCCCTCGCCTCTCCAGACTACATCCTCCTGGGAGATCTGAACTTCCACCTGGAAAATAACAACGACGCCAACACCGCATCACTGACCACCAACCTCCTCAACCTCGGACTCCGCCAACTGGTCAACACTCCCACCCACATCGCCGGACACACACTTGACCCCCTCTTCACCTCAAGCAACCACATCTCTTTCAGCCACACCTCCGAACTCCACTGGACCGACCATCACCGCGTCCACTTTACCTTCAATAAAAACACCGAACACCACTGCATTCCCCTACCGCCTCACCGCCGCTGGGGAAAAGTCACCGAAGACCACCTAACCAGCACCCTCGCCAAAAACCCACCACCAGACTCCACCGACCCGAGCGCCGCCGCCATCAACCTCCATCAATGGATCCTCGACTGCGCCAACACCTTAGCTCCACTCAAGAAACCCACCGCCAACCAAGGAAAGAAAAAAACAGCCTAGTTCACAGACGAACTGACCACCTCCAAACGCACCTGCCAGAAACTCAAGAAGAAATGGATCCTCGAGCGCACACCCGACAACCTTGCTACCCTCAAGGACGCCAACCGTGATCACCACCAACAGATCCGACTCGCCAATCGCGCCCACTTCACAGAACGCCTCAACAACAACACCCACGACTGCAAAGAACTCTTCGGCATCGTGAAGGAACTCTCCAACCCTAACGCCAACATCAACAACGTCCCTCCCTCCCAAAAACTCTGCGACGACCTCTCCACCTTCTTCCACCAGAAAATCTCAGCCATCCACGACAGCTTCAACACCACACCTCCGCCAGACCCCACCCCCGACGACTCCCCCCCCCCCCTACCGCCTCACCGCCTGGACCCAAGTAGACGACGCCGAAACCCTAACAACCATGAATTCCATCCACTCAGGCTCTCCCACGGACCCGTGCCCACATCACGTATTCAACAAAGCCGACGCCACCATCGCCCCCAAACTCCGCAAGATCATCAACCTCTCCTTCAACACCGCCACCTTCCCGGACAGCTGGAAGCACGCAGAAATCCAACCCCTCCTCAAGAAACCCAAGGCTGACCCCAACGATCTCAAAAACTTCCGTCCGATCTCTCTCCTCCCTTTTCCAGCGAAAGTCATCGAGAAGATCGTCAACACACAGCTCGCCCACTTCCTAGAAGACAACTCCATCCTAGACCCCTCTCAATCTGGATTCAGACGAAACCACAGCACTGAGACCGCACTCCTCGCCGCCACAGATGACATTAGACAACAAATGGACAACGGCGAAACCTCAGCCCTCATCCTCCTCGACCTATCAGCCGCTTTCGACACAGTCTGCCACCGCACCCTACTGGCCCGTCTCCACGAAGCCGGCATCCAAGACAAAGCCCTCAACTGGATCTCATCCTTCCTCTCCGACAGAACCCAGAGAGTCCGACTCTCCCCCTTCCGCTCCAACGCCACCAACCTCATCTGTGGCGTCCCCCAAGGCTCCTCTCTTAGCCCAACGTTGTTCAACGTCTACATGGCCCCCCTCGCACAACTGGCCCGTCAACACAACCTCAGCATCATCTCCTACGCCGACGACACCCAGCTCATCCTCTCCCTGACCAAAGATCCGCTCACCGCCAAAACCAACCTCCACGAGGGACTGAAATCCATCGCCGAGTGGATGAACAATAGCCGCCTGAAGCTCAACTCCGACAAGACGGAAGTCCTCATCCTCGGACGCACCCCCTCGGCCTGGAACGACTCCTGGTGGCCCACTGCCCTCAGACCCCCACCCACCCCAGTCAACCACGCAAGAAATCTCGGCTTCATCCTCGACTCCGATCTCACCATGTCCAAACAAGTCAACGCCGTCTCCTCTTCTTGTTTCAACACCCTCCGCATGCTCCGCAGAATCTTTAAGTGGATTCCAACAGGAACCAGAAAGACGGTGACTCAAGCCCTCGTCAGTAGCAGACTTGACTACGGCAACGCACTCTACACAGGCATCCCAACGAAAGACATCAAACGACTCCAGCGCATCCAGAATGCATCCGCCCGCCTGATCCTCGACATGCCCCGCCGATGTCACATCTCCCCCCACCTGAAGGACCTCCACTGGCTCCCCGTGGAAAAAAGGATCACCTTCAAACTCCTCATCCACGCCCACAAGGCTCTACACAACACCAGACCCACCTACCTCAACACCAGACTCAACTTTTACATCCCCACACGTCAACTCCGCTCTGCCAACCTCGCCATCGCCCCCCGAATCCAGCGCAAGACCTCCGGCGGCAGATCCTTCTCCTTCCTCGCCGCCAAGACCTGGAACTCTCTCCCCACCTCTCTTCACCAGACCCAGGACCTCCTCACCTTCAGGAGACTCCTCAAGACTTGGCTCTTCGAACGCTAGCAGCACCTCCCCCCCCAGCGCCTCGAAACCCTAACGGGTACATAGTGCGCTTTATAAATTATCTGATTGATTGATTGATTGATGAAGCTGGTGTGATGTGTGCACTTAATAAATGTTTTCTGTTGATATGTGATAATCAGGTGTGGAAACGCAGTTGCAATAAACCAATTTTACATGTCATTTCAGATCCATCTAGGACAAGCAGAAGAGAAGGGGCCAATGTCATTGGGGACACAGCTGGTCACAGTGGGTCTGGACATTACAGTTAGGACACAAAGGGACTCAGTGACCAGGAGGGTGTGGGGAGTGCCACAAAGGACACAAGCTTGAGTTCTCCAGATACAGAGTCATTCTCCGGTGGACACTCCTGAGTGGTGGTGGACCCCACCAGATTTGTTCCACTTTCATCTTTGTCAGCTACCTTCAGTTCAATCGCTACCCTCCATGTTGTTCCCGAGTTTGCCTGGCCTGCTCCCCTAAGAAGGGAGCTGTCTCCTTCGCTCCAGGCACTTCAGCCCCTGCCCCTGTCCCCCCACTGTGCTGAGTGAGGAGGCTATTGACATCCTGAGGCACATCTACGTGGGTTAGACTGCACTCCTAAATGACATCCAGGGGCAAGGCACCTATCTGCGGCAGATGGTGGACTACCAAGAATGCATTCACAGTGCCATGTCAGGCTCACTGAGGTTTTTTCAGGTTTTGGCCTTCTCACTCACTTTAGCCTCCCATCAACCCAATCTTGTGTTCCTCTCCCTAGCCGGTACCCATCCAAATACTGCTCAAAGCACATGCATACATTCCCCACGCACCCACCCATACAGACCCAAGCAGTACACACACACACACAAGCACCCCCCTAAGAAAATAATTACAAACATCTAAATGTACTGACACCACACCACACCTACCACTGACAACACCACACCCACATACTCATACCACTCCACCATCACATCACTATGCAGCAGAGGAGACAACACACATGCATGAACACAGGACACCCCCACCACCACATCTCCACCCTCACAGATACCTTCACACCCACATGCATCACCACAACCACCATCACATCCATACAGGCAACACAGACTTCCACACCCACAGTCAACACCACATCAGCAGTCACTACACACACACCCTGCACATCCACTGCACGAACATCCACAGACACATCACTCACACTATACACTCCTAGGAAACTCAGACCGAAACAATCATACACCTAACAAACACCTGAGGAACAACACACACCCATACTTGCAGCACACACACCTGACACACATGCACCTGTTCCCGTCATAGTCCCAACCACATCAGAAACTGACACTGTCTCTAACTCCAAGTTGCCACTCACTGCCAAAGACCTTACCAAGTTTCCAACTGAGGATCCAACCTTTTGCACTCCCAAACCACCTACCACCTTTTCCACAAAGGTTCCAGCCCCTGACACACTAAAACCCATTCCTTCCCCCATCCAAATCCACACCGATGTCAGACCCGCCCACCCTTTCCACTTGCTGGGGTCCACCTCCAAAATGTCAGTCCAGCCCTTCCGACTCCCAAACTCCCCCTCCTAAACATCAGTCCACTCCATCTTCTTCCATGCCCCCACTCTCCAAACCCAAGGACACCCCTCCCAAACCCAAATGTCCCCATCCCAAGTAACATCTTCAAGGTGCCTGCCATGCCCAATGGATGCCCCTTTGTGAGGAAGTTCCCTGTCAGTGTCATGAAGGACAAATTTAGTGGCACAGCAGTGTACTGGGCCAAACAATGTGAAAATGGACTGGCCATTGGCCTTTGGTTTACTTCATTTAATTGTTTTTGCAAAAAAAACATTTGCTTTGTTTAGAATACATTAGTCATTTTATTACTTTTCTAACTATTTTAAGTTATTGGATACTTTGTGATGTGTTACTACAGTTATGTTTGTTTCATCCCTGATTGCTGATCCATTTGAAGTGGTTAGTATGATCCGACCTTGGAACCAGTGCTGGAGTTACACAGGACAAGGGCAAATGTTCAATGGATGGATATGGGGGATGAATTCCAACTGGGGCAGACATTGCATTGGGTTGTATTTCATATTGTAAGTATTGCAGTTTGGCTTGGCCAATGTCAACATTATTTAGGTTGCACATCTCCCTATGATGTAGGTTGGATATGTGTCTGATGTGTTCAAGTTAGCTATGTGTCCATTTACACTTGGAGAGTGATAAGTTGTCACACCTTATTAGTAATTTTGATCGACGTGTCCATTTTTGTGCATGTACCGTAAACCCATTTTATATTAATGTGAGACAATTGCTGTTACTGCTGTGTTTGCTTTCATGACTTGCATTTATGCATGACCCACATATGAATGGCACTTGGTTATGCTGTTGATTGTCACTGATATATTTTAAGCCACAGGTCTTGTGCAAATATGTTTTGAGGCATGTGCAAAGAGGACTGTGGCCCAGAGACCCAGCCGTCCAGGGGTCCCCCTGGTAGAGGCGAACCTAATCTACAGAGAGCCTTTACATTGCGACCTTTGAATGTTTCTCACACTGATTATTTTGAATCCCATTTACCTAGCATTACCTTTAAATGTGTGATGTGTGAGAGTCCATTACAGTGATTTAGCAGAGAAGGTGTGTTTCAGTTTCATGACACACCCATACAGATGTAGCTTTGATATCATAACACCATCTAGCATGTGGGCAATGTGAGGGTCACAGAGATTAATAGCTATGATATTTATGAGGAGGTGATGCTTTGTGACACAATTTATTGTACACATAACTATCCCTGATTATAAGATGCAAACACACGTCAACTTTTGTATAGTGTGCAGTGTCAGTGACCTGGTCAAACGGGGATTCTTAGAGCTGTAATTGGATCATTCTTTGAGAACAATTCTGAAGAGGGGCCCACAAAATATTTTTGTCCCAGGGACCAAACACCTTTTGCCAGGTTCACGCGAGGCCCCTTTTCGGTGAGGAGTCAATGGAAACGGGTAAGAGTTTAGCCTACCGTTGGTTGCACCCACTCCAGGGTCGGTTTTGGACGTCATCAAGCAGAAACAGCAGCAGCAGGATGTGTAGGATCGGCTCCACGGCAGCACAGGACATGTGAAGCTGAGTACAGGTGTGTTTCAGCCTTATATCACTCCCTTTCCACCAGCTCAGATGTGGTGGTTGGACCGCCACAGTCACATCAGTGGGAAGGCACTTTGTGATTGTACCTGCAGTAACATTGGCGGTCTGCCCTCCAACAGATGCATTGGCCTATCCCACCACCACTGTGGTTGGGATTTCCTGGGGGTCTTTCATCCACATAACCGCATGCATCATAAGAGGGTGGGCAGACCTCAATTCGGACACCATTTTGATGGCGGTAACATGACTTTCAAACTCATTATCAGACCCTTAGGCTGTGAAAGTAAAAAATTCTCAGCAGGGCATGGAAGCAGGCTGGAGCCGAGAAGGGCACCATGATGCTGTATCGCCATTAGACAAGGTTCTGGAGAAAACTATGACTTTTGGAGAGAAAGCTTTGAGCATGAGCAATTCAAAATTCAAGCCAAAGGAAGCTCCCTTGCCACCAGGTATATATTTCTATGTTCAGACTTAGTCACTTTTTTGAAGCTTGGCTTGCTCCAGCAGGGCAAGGTTGCAAGCAGTAGCTGAACAGGGCTGCAGTAGGTCAGATACCCTCTCCACTATGTCCCACTAAAACAGATTTGCTACTGTGGAAAAGCTCTGAGTGGAGGCAACCTGAAACCTGAAGCTTTGGCCAGCCGAAACGCACCTTCGTAAGATTCCCTTGGCAGACCTGTCCTGGTCCTCCATGGGTCTTTAAAGCCAAAAAATTGCAAGTTCCAGGTTTCTCTAGATGTTAGGATAAGAACGTTTTGCCATATTCAAGGGTCCCACGACACCAAGAAGAGTAGTTGTGTGTCAAGACTGATTGCAATAGAAGCCACCAGCAGGGTTCCTGGTAGGTCATGTTGTTGTTGGTCTGCTAGGCTCCTCAGAAATAGGGCATCTAGCAGTTGTTGCATCTCTGTAGCTTAACAGGAGATCAACTAACTGACCCTTGCTGTCCACTCCATAGCCCTGCATACAAATGGTAGTAGGTCCAGTCTTTCAGTTATCTACAGCAGGTACTGATCTTCTTCTGTCTTCCACTAGTCCACAGGTGTTTTTGAAGAGGTTTCCTTGGGGTGTCACATTTATGCCTGGCTCTAGAGTATGAGTTGGTGTGACTTCTGGCCGATGGCTCTTCGGCACCGGCCCACACAGCTAAATGCAAGGACTTTGTATGTCGATGCCCAGCCCACAATTTATTTCCTCAGCAGACTGAACTGAGTCCCTCATCCAGTCAACGATCCAGCACAGTCAGCCTGAACTTGTGACTTGAACCTAGTGTACCATGACAAGATATCAATGGTTGGTACTTTGTGCCTATAACCACTTGATTTTCAGAGAAAATTTGAAATTGCATGTCTCTGATTCTTGGATGTTTGTAATCATTGGTCTCAAATAATTCACTAAATTGTATACTATTTTTCTAAATTGGTTTGGGATTTGTGTTTTCACTTTATTACTATTTTTATGCTGCATAAATACTTTTCACATTGCCTCCAAGGTAAGCCTGACTGCTTTTGTGCCAAGCTAGCAGATGGTTAAGCACATGTTAATTTGAGGATTGCTTGTGTTTCACCAAGACAAGAATCATTGCTGCTGCTTGAGCATGGTTTCAACCCCCTCAACCAGTAACCCAGTTTCCTACAGTGGGCATTCCCAAACCCTTCTCTGAGCCCTTTTCATGCTGAAAGTGCTCAGAGATTTACTCCAGCCAAGGGTCTGGCTTAAATTTCCTTACTTGATGAGAAGGGGAACTGAGGCCGCACCAAAAACTAACACCACCCTAGGGGTGGCGTTAGCATGGCACAACGGGGAGGAATACTTTTATTCCTCCTCGTTTTTGCTTTTTCCTTGTGAGAGGCATTCTGCAGCACACATAGAAAGAGCAAAAGCCCATGAATGATTGTTTATGTGCAGGAAAGTTTGCTGTTTTCAGAATAGAGACTCTGAAGTATGGTAATAGCTGAACTCATTTTGGATCACACTGTTGTAAACCAAATGTGCTGACCTAGATTTTCAACATGGCTCTTACTGAGTCTTCTCCTGCCTTTACACTTCGGCCCCTGAAAAGCCATACCTGTATTTTGCAAAATGTAATTTCATAGTTGGGATTCTCAGTTTAGTCATTTGTTGTTCCTGTTTAGTGGAAACCTATGTATGTGTTTAGATTTTCCTCCCCTTTACAGTAGCAAAGTATGAACTTTCACATTCCCTTAAATAAAAATAATCACAAGTAAACATCAGGGTAAACACTTGCAATATTTATTTGTTTCATAACAACTATAATAGCTATGTGAAACAGTGACATAGCTCTCATAACTATGAGAAACAGTGACATTACTCTCAAAACTTCAAATGCTCCACGAAAATGAAATGACCTATAACTTTAAATATTGTCAAAACGTGTAATGGACCAATCTACTCCTTGAAATCTACCTCCTGAAACAACAGTCACAGTAAATTTTCCTTTAAAGTTATTTGTTCAGCACTTCATAACCTATTTCGTATTTATTTTAAGATTTTTCAGTTTATAGTTGAGAGTGTGTCCTTATGTAAAAGTGCAAGGCTATTTTCTTTATATTAAATTTTTAATTTATGCACTGAATTTATTTCTATCTGTTTTGTCCTATTTCGTTGTCATAAACTAATATTGAACTGTCTAAAAGCAGTCAAAATACCGGAAAATCAGAAAAGAAGAAGAGTGCAGGTATAGCGATTCATCTGCTAAGATATTGATTTTCACCACCGTTGAAGGCTAGCTAGGTTGTTACTATAGAGTTCATACCTGTATGGTTTGTTGGACAATAGCGTACACTTTGCTCTACCATTCTCCTTCGGACTTTATTATTTTATAGATATTGTTATCTGGGGTTAGGGCTTATCTTAATGTTCAAAGTTTTTCTTTTCCTTCTACCTTTGCAGATTTTATCTCAATTAGAAGAGGCATATTGCAGTTCATCATGTCACTGAGTTTAGCAAAAAGTTCTCTCATATGGCAAATAAGTGCAATTCTCTTTTATATCTTATCGCTACACTGGGTTTTGTACCATTTATATAAGACCTATACTCCTGTGTGTTGAAGCACCTTGTGCAGACACATTGGTGCAACTTGTAAGTGTAAAGCCTGACAGATTGATCGATTCAGCGTTTTGTTCTTCGCAAGTTGATGAAGTTGGAAGAACGCCCTATTTACAGACAATACACCATGACATGCATATTGTTGTTATACCAAAATATACTTATTATAGACTGCCATCACCCCTCAGCTATGTAAATCATCCTCCTAGCCCTCAGAAGTCAAGGATGAGCCTAATTATTAGCTCAGATGGGACTTTTATTAGTCCAAAAAGTAAGGAAAATAAGACGCTGATGTGTCTCCTAGTGACAGCAGGGCTCACACCTATTGGGATTGCTAGTGCATACTATTGTGAATGCGCAAAGAGAGAAAGTGCTCACTATTTGAGAATTTCAAAATGAGGAAAAGCTCATAATACAAAAGGTGCCCAGGATGTATGCGGAAGCTGCTTTGCAAGAAGATATCCAGCAACAGGAGCTCAATGCCCTCAAGAAAAGTAGCAATATATGTTTTCCATCGTCGAATGCTGCTGGGAATCCCAGAATCCAATCATATGTCATGTCTCCATATTACGCACACCTGACTCCCAACGTTCTCTGTCCATATCTCCCTATTTTAGCTTATTCTGTGCCTATCTAATTTGTCTATTTGTATTTGAATCTGTTACCCTCCATTGTCTCTCTTTAACATTTGTCCCCTCTCCATGACACTGTTGCTATGGCTGTTTCCCCATTCATCTCCTTTTGTGCCTGTTTCACATTACGAGGTTGGTGGGCAAACTTGGCAACTTTCCACTGTCCCTGCCAGGATCGGAGATCCCGACGGGCTGATGGCCGGTGCAGGTAGTAATCAGCCAGGGCGGTGCTGAATTCAGGCCCGCCCTTCTGATTATGACCTTGTTCTCCTCCAGCCTTTTCATGGCGGTATCACCAACATGAAAAAGCTGGTGCAGAACAGGTGCAGGGGACCACACGGGACCCTGCACTGCTCATGCAGCTCTGGTTTACAACCTTGCCCCACTAAGTTCCAAATTAAAATCCTTTACCGGTATAAACCTGGTTGATGTAGGCAACCTACGCTCCTTCACAGTCAGTTTCATATTGTGCCTATGTTCCAGTCAACCACAACCTTGGACCAGCATTGGAAATTTAATTTTCTAATCATTGTTTACTTTAAATCTTGTAAAATTAATATCTCCAGTTCACCTTATTGTACTTTTGTCATTTTGTTTATTATATTTAACTCTATTTTTGAAATTGGAGTGGGATTTTAATTTTTTATTAATAACATTGTATTTTTGTAATTTTGTTCATTATATTTAACTCTATTTTTTAAATTGGAGTGGGATTTTTATTGTGATGTGGTTTTGGCTTTTTAACAATTTTGGTACTCATAAATGATTTGCACATTTTCTTGAAATGCAACCTTGCTGCACTCTGCCATAGCTACTAGGGTTCAGCTCAGGTGTGTATTACTGAAAACTTTGACTAGACTTAACAGGTTATCAACTTTATTACTTGTGGTGATCTTCCATCCACCTCAGTTAAGAAATCACTTTCTTACATTAAACATTCAACATGTCAGTGGCACTGTACATTTTTCTTGTTAGAAGCAAAAGAATCATCAAGAGACGTCTTGTACCAATACCATATAGCAAGTGTTAATGCTCTGCAATTTGAGACACCAATAATAAACAAAGAATCTCATAGAATCCCATATAACACTGTGGATGCCCAGGAGATAGTTGTTATGACACAACGTTGAGGGTGTGATAGATTCCCAGCATGTAGGTGCAAGGGATGGTAGGTATAGTATATCAAACGGAGTCCCACAATCCAAAAAAGTAACATCTATCTCTTTCTAATTATCTCTAACTCTGAAGATAGCATGGGGAGAGGTCCAATAAATTCAAGAATGCCATGAAAGTCTTTGAGGTGACACTGCAGAAGGAATTTCACAAAGTACAGCAAATCCCACTGTAGTCTGCCACTCAGATGGGGACGCAGTCATTGCTTTTGGGGTGCCTGCATCTGGAAAGGATTGACTGTGCTGGTAATGAGGGGTACCATCTGGGCAGCACATATGTGACAGCCAAATCCTGGACGACATGACTTCTGTCACACTGTGAGGATGTCATCCTGACAAGCACTGCCCTGAGCAAAAGGTGGCACACACAGCCAATATTTGCTAGGACGAGAGGTGAATGTGAATGTGAGGAACACCATCAACAAGGCATGACAGTGGACAACACACAGTGGAAATCACAGATGCTCAGATGTTTCAACACTGAGACAATGTGCAGTTGAGTGGGTCTGTTTCGTGACAGCATCTGGATAACATGAAGCAGAAGACTCTAGCTGCATGTACTCATGCATTAGCCCATTGACCCTACTTCACATAATCAACTGTGGTTTCCCCCATCTGGAGTCTGATTGCATGTGGAAGAAGATCTATCACTCCACTATCTTGACCTCTTTCAGTGGTGAGGACTGGCCTCCACCAACCTCCCATATCCATGTGCTAACCACATAGATTTTTGCAAGACTCTCTGGTAGCATACAACTAGATCACATCTAAGTTATGTCCACCCAAAATTGATGCTTAGATATCATTAAAATGAATTTAATTTGTTTAAATAAAATGTATTGTTATGTTATTTATTAATTTTAAAATAGGCTCCTTAACTATTTTATAATTAGATAATAAATATGTACTATTTCATTATATTTTTCATATTATTTTATATGCACTCATATTTTAAACTATTTTAAATAATGTAATTTAATTTAACAGTATTTCCTATGGGATTTTATTTTAAGTCTCTACCTCCCCTATTTTCTATGGGAATGTGTTGCAGTACCAGTGTTGGGCCATGTGTAGTTCTGGTCTTACTGATGATTTGGATTTCTTATTAGCAACTTAAGCTTGGGATTTGTAAATAGTGAATACTAGCAAGTTCCAAGAGAGAAAAAGGTGGAGGATGCCACAACGCTCGCACATCAACACAGGTGTCAGATTAATGTCCTTATAGTAAATCTTAAAGAAAATGCAATGTCGAAGTCCAGTGGGTGCCAACCAGCTGGGCACCTCCCACCACAGGTGTCCAGAAACACTGACTGCAGGGTAGTCAGTGATGATATCAAATATATGAACAGCAAGCTAGGGCACACCAGAACAAGTTCCGAGTGGTTGATCCAAGTGGTCAAGCAATAAGAGTCAGGGTCCAAGGAGTAAGTAACAGCCAAACATTTATTGATGTGTGCACCAGTGTGGTCAAGATACAGGTCAAAGGCCACATGTGAACCAGTAATCCAACATGAACAGCTGACATGTGTTTTGTCTCCTAGACTTTGTCTAGGCTGTAGAGTATATATTAAATATGTACAGATTGGTAACATAAAAGCATGAACTACTTCCATATCAATGTATATTTTAAATTAAGGTGAAAGACTGAATCAAGTAGTCCAATATAACCAAACAAACTGGCATGTGAAAGTTTGAAGTGGTGCCAAGGTTAAGGGATGAACACCGTGCATATTTATTAGTGCATACCAGAAAAAATGTGCAATAGTTCAGAAACAGAAGAGAGTAAATTGTAGTTGCTAATATACAAAAAGGGCCAAAGAACCAGCAAATCCTGTGATGTAAACGCACTAATATGGAAACATGCAAGTGACCAAAGGCACAGAAAACCCATGTGAATGAAAACCTTCAAGCAATTGTATGTGCGATAGTGAAAATATAGACCATACCAAAGTAAGAAACAAGCTAAAAAACTAGTAAACACGAAGTTGTATACCTTCAGAATGTAGGTGCGGAGAGTAGGGGTTCCATGAAAAGCATATAGGAATACCATCTCCAAATGAATTAATATAATCTAGTGGGATAGCGGAAATGGCAGGCCATGATAAGCCTGAAGGAACTTATTCTGGTGTGCCCTGGCTTGCTGTTCATATAATAGTGAATACTAGTATACATTCTCAAAAGTGTACAGTTACTCAAAGCGTAAGTTGCTTTTGCGAATTAGGCCAAATGTGTTATTGGTTGTAAAGTTAAGGACAGGAACCAATTTCAAAGTCAGGTCGAAGACTCAAACACTTAAAGCCCTGCCCACGTCATTATCACCTCCTGGGACTACATAAAGAAAAAAATAAGGAATTATGCTGTAATTAATACATTTTTGAAGGGCTGGTGAATATAAATTATTTCTAGGCAATGGAGCTGTAATGCTGACTTGAATGCACTGCATCATATGGTTTTGACTGTGGACTTTAGTTAAAGAAAGATCTGTGAAGTTTCTCAAATAACTCCTTAGATGGGCCTCCACTTTAAGTGAAAGTTTTGTTTTTGGCTTGTTAATCTTGGGTGCTAACCGGTCTTCAGTCACTTCAATGAACAGACCACACAAAATAAAATAATGCTGAATTGGAAAGCCACTTGCCTTTTCAAATAAGCTGCTGATTAGATATATATCTTCATACAGCACTTCCAGAGAGGAACTGGATGCTGGTGGAAGGTAGGATAAGCACCACATGTGCGTTGCCTAATGGCAACAAGCGCCATGACCTTAACACATATGTGGCACTCGTTAAGAGTGGCTCATTATTTTCCTTGTATGCCTTGTATGCATGGGCCAGCAGCTTGAATTGCCATCTCTTTTGTGCGGGGAGCCAGTGGAGTTGCCTGAGGTGAGGTGTGATGAGGGTTTGTCGGGGAAGGCCGAAAATAAGTCTGGCTGTGGCATTCTGTATAGTCTGAAGTCTCTGTAGGAGGCGTGCTGCGATTCCTAAGTAGAGGTCATTGCCGTAGTTCAGTTGGATGGGGATGAGGGCCTGTGTCACAATGTGTCTCGTGTGTAGGGATAGCCACTTGAAGATCTTACATAGCATGTGCAAAGTGAAGAAGCAGGCAAAGGAGATGGTGTTGATATGTGATTTCATGGGGAGCTTGTTGTCAATGATGTTTGCGAGTTTTCTGGCATGGTCGGAGGAAGTGGGTGTGGGTCCTAGGTCTGATGGCCATCAGTAGTCTTCCATGTGTTGCTGTTATTGCCAAAGATCAGTACTTCCGTCTTGTCTGTGTTCAGCTGCAGGGGTCGCCGGTAAGTGACAGGATGAGTTGTGCGTCATCTGCGTAGGAAATTATGTTGAGACAGTGAGATCGGATGATGTTGTCCAGCAGAATCATATATGTTTTGAAGAGCGTGGGGCTGAGGGATGAGCCCTGGGGGACACCGCAGGAGATCTCCTTGGGTTTAGAGGTGAAAGGTGAGAGGTGGATCCTCTGGGTTTTTCCAGTAAAGAAGGAGGTGATCCACCTGAGCGTGTGCTGTGGTGGAGTCTTTCAATCAGCATATGGTGGGATGTGGGGTTGAAGGTTGCCTAGAGATTGAGGAGGATCAAAGCTGCTGTTTCTCCTTGATTGAGGAAGGTTCAGATGTCATCAGTGGCTGTGATCAGGCAGTTTCAGTGCTGTGATTGCTGCAGAAGCCAGATTGGAAGGTGTTGAGTAACTGGTTCTGTTCCAGGTATTTCAGGAGTTGCTTGTTGATTACAGTACCTTTGCTGGGAATGGGAATGGGAGCAGGGAGATTGGCCAGTAGTTTTTGGGTTCCTGGGATCAGCTCAGGTTTTTTTGAGTAGTGGTCTGATTTCAGCATGTTCCCAGGCATCAGGAAATGTTGCAGTAGTGATAGAGGTGCTGAGCAGGTGGTGAGTGAGTTCCTGGCTGATCCTCTGGTTTCCAAGGTTGAAGATGTGGTGCAGGCATAAGTCTGTGGAAGCTCAGAGTGGATGGATTTCATGGTGGAGGTAATGTCCTGGGTGGGGAGGACGTTCCAGGTGATTGGTGTGTGGTTCTGTCGGTTACGGTGGTGGCGTATCTGTTGAGGAAGTCTGTAGGTGTGGGCTGGGGCTTCACAGTTTTTGAATATCGCTGTGATCTTGTTGTGGAAGAAGTGGGCGAGGTTGTTGCACAACTCATGTGAGGGTGTGATTTTGTTTTCGCTGGAAGCCGGGTTGGAGAATTCCTTATTGATATTTAAAAGTTCTTTGGTGTTGTTAGTGCTGATTTGGATGCTGGCTGCAAGGGTTGTCTTCTCTGTTTCCCTCAGCAGGCGGGGGTAGAGGTTAAGGGAGGTCATGGAGGATGCTCTTTGGAGACATCCTTGCTGGCACACCATCTCCTCAACAGCTGTTTGATGTCTTGTTTCACTGTTCTGAGTTCTTGGGTGTTCCAGCTGGCCTTTTTGTAGAATGTTGTCTGGTTGTTGCTCTTGATGAGGATGATCCTGTTGGTGCAATTAGTTGATGTTTTCACTCCCTATTCAAGGTTGGTGGCGGTAGCAGGGTTGCAGGTGCTGAGTGCATCTGCTCAGCTGGTCTCTGAGATTTTGTCCCACCTCCAGTGGGGGACGCTGTTCATCTTGGGGGGTGGAGGTGAGGGGGCTGGAGATGCTGAAGTGGATGATAGAGTGATAGATATTTGATGCGGTTGCTGGAGGTGAAAATGGGGTCCAACGTGTGTGTAAGGTCGGGGGTGATCTGATTCAATCCGAGGCTGCTCATACTGTTGAGAACTCTGTGTCAGAATTACCAGTTTAAATGTATTTAAGGCATCCGATAAACATCAAATATATTAAATGCCTCAGCTTTGTTTAATTTTGGCAGGTCAAAATTTAACAGTGGAGATGTGTATTCTATTTACAATACATTGTGGATTTTGGTGCATTAAACTACTAAATTCACGTTATTCCCCAATAACTCGTACTAAGTGTTACTTATCACACCTGATAAATAACGTACCCTCTGCTATCATTATTTATCAGGAGCGATAAATAACACCTTAACTCAAAATCAGGGCCATTGTCGCATGGAGTGAACGGTTACTTCCATCGACGTAATCCAGTTCAGCTAGGTAGGGCATCTGCATGCAGTGATTCTCACTCTGGCAGAATTTGAGCATGTCATACATATATTTGCCTTTCGTACATGTACCTGGGTTACATAAAATTGGGGAAAAAATCTATGTGAGAGTTGTATGTGCTAAAAGTAGTTTTTGTGTTTTTTTCAGAAAACTAAACAGCCACTCGACAATACAAGTTGGAATTCTGGATGGATCATGGTCAAGGTTCTTCCCTTCATCCTAGTGGGTCAGACGGGTCTCCATTTGGGGTCCACTTGATTTACAGGGAAGTTGGGAACTATCGTCCTCTCCATTTCAATCCTGCAGAAAGGTACAAGTCTCACACATTGGTATCCTTCACACTAGGTACTCTGACATTCACTCGGATGTTTGCAATATTGTTATATGAACGTGCTGAAATGCACCTCAAACATATATTTCTTTTTGAATTTGTCGGTCCTTATATTTAATAAAATTAAGGCCTAATCTTTTTTTTAATTTTCAGATAGTTGGCAAAGCTTTGGCAGGTTGCAAAATGATGTTTTTATTGGGTTGCTCTATGCTAACCTAAGAACAATATGTTTGTTTATTGATCCAATAGATGCTTTTGACTAACATCGGTTTTCTACTTTTTCAAATCTTTTTCAATTTTTCCTTCATATGTTTTGTATTTTTCAGTCTGCTTCTGCTAGACATATCATATACAGGCAGTTCTGAATGTATTCTAAACAATCTCTCTTGAGTCTTCCTGTCCATTACTACATCAAAAGAAACCCTTTCACTAGAGATAACCTTGGGTGTAATATATAAATAAATAAATAAACACATTATTGACAGAGGCACTTTGGTTCTGCCTCTTGTTGATCTTCTATTTTCCAAATATACTAATATGCCAGCAGTCCTAGTAGATACCCTATAGTAGTTAATAATTGATGAACCTATTAAAATCAGCCACGATGCAGGTTTACATTGTTATCTGATAAATACATCAGGAAGGGGTTTTAGACAAACACCATAGAAAGGTGATTCACATTGTTTACCCATAAATATTCTAACAGAGATTTCCAGTTCAGGAGGGGCTGGTGAGTTCTGGCTAAATGTATAAATGTATATACTTAGCATTCAGTTGCTTGTGAGAAATATTGTTTTTTAAAAGTAAGAACATCATTGCTTCATTTGGTGTAGTTGTGTATTTTCCAGACTTCTGACACAACGCCCCCACCACCTTCTTGAGTAAGCCCTGGACAGCTCTGTCTCACTGCCCTGAGGGTAAAGTGTTGCAGGGGGCTCACCTTCGATCCAATAGCATTTTTGCTTAGGGCAATAGAGGTAAAATAATGTAACTATCACAATAGAGGTACATTCATATTGCACAATATCAGAGGACACCAGCACTACTACCACTGCCCATCTCCTTCAGGCATCACTGCTGTGGTACCACAAGCTCTGTCATGCAGTGTATGGCAGGAACAGGGCTGGTAAAGTGCATCATTATATGTGTGGATCCCCTACTCCCAAGTTGTCTGCTGTATTCAAACATTATGAGGGACATTACGAGTTTGACGGTCAGAAACATCTGACCGCCAAACTCCTCATTACAACCTTCCCACTGGGCTAACAGGCGGGAACCACTTTTTATTTTATGTTTTTGAAATGCATCTTGTTTTCCTTTAAGAAAACGGGCTGCATTATTTTTTTTAAAACTGCTTTATTTAAAAGCAGTCACAGACATGGTGGACTGCTGTCTCCAGCAGGCCACCATCCCTGTGAGGGCGGCCATTCCCAAAGGGGTTGCGACCTACCTCATGAATATCGGGAGGTAGGTCATTTGCGACCCCATTGGGAATGGCAAACAGTGTCATTAACACTGTTGTACATCAGGTTTTGTGAGTCGCAAAACCTGAATTTGGTACATGTGGCCCCAGGTGAGGTGTAGCGAGGAGACCTCTTTTTTTCCCCTTTCTCTATGTGCTGCATTGCCACAGGCGTAAAAGAGTAAAACGCCCCTCAAGTTTGTGTTTGAGCAGGAAAGTGCCCCTTCTTGCACAAAAACAATCCTGCATGCAAGGTAAGCATCCTTGCACCATGGTGCAGTGGTGCCTGTATTGGTCCTAGGCAGTCCATTGTGCGCCAGTGCAGGGGAAAGGACAGAAATGTACTGTATTGCCTGTATTGCCCTTAATACGGTGCATTTCTGCTCTTTCCCTGTGATGCAGCACAGCACGGTGGCTTGCTGCACTGTGCCACCATTTTTAAATATGCTGCAAGGCCTTGTTAATCTGTGCATCCAGGATCTAGGACACCATCCTCGTATTCATCAGGACTGGCCCAATGCTGCTGTAATTTAGGCATATGTGCTCTCATTTGCACTGGTGATCTGCTGATCCTTGAACAAACCGCAGTCAGCAACCAGCATTCAATTGGCACTTTGGATGCGAAAGTAGCAAGAAGTTGTCTCAAAATATACCTTGAAAACACATTTTTCATGTTATTGGGTAAAGCACTTACAAAGAACGTTGATACCTATATATAACTATGTTTCAATATGTTGACATTTGCATTCAATGACACTCTGGATGCAAACTTAGCAAGAAGTTGTCTCAAAATATACCTTGAGAACACACTTTTCATGTTATTGGGTAAAGCTCTTACAAAGAACGTTGATACCTACATATAACTACATTTCAATATGTTGCTACTTGCATGTACTTGGAGCTGAATTTGAGGCTTAGTCGAGTGGGACATATTTATGGCCTTTAAACACAGCCAAACCAAGAACACGGGCAATGCCCTAAGTAGATTTAAATGCTGTTGAAGTAGACATTCACTACAACCATTAATCAAATCTCACCACGGAAAAGTGAACTCTACAGACCCGAGCAATCATTGACAGACGTTTCTGGGTAATGAATGAAATTAAAGGCGGAGGTTGCAAGAGACCACCACTAGTTATAAATAGCACTAGTATGCAGATGATAAGACGCACAACAGTCTTGCAATCAAGCTAGGCATGCTCTTTGGTTTTAGTATTGGCCTGAGTAATTATAAGTGGTTGTGATAAATTCAAGAATTCCACCCATCACTTTTTTGCTTACTGCAGTGCAACGCCTTAAGTGTGACGAGTATGTCCAGATGTGGGTTCTGTGTTCTCTTTGCCCCTGGAACTAAGCTGCACCTGACTGAAGAGCCTCAACAAATAAAACTGGTCTTGGGAAGCTTGTGTTTTGTTTCAGAGAGAACATGGCTTGGCAGTTCACATTGGAGTGTTTTTATTGGACCAACATGCATTTGGCTCAGAGTAATCTGCGGTGTCATGGGAAAAAAGCAATGCACTGGGATGCAGTCCAAGTAATTACAAGTGGCTAAGATTAATTCATACATCCCACTCATCACTTTGTTTTTTACTTTAGTGTGATGCATGAATGGCAACAGGTATGCCCAGATGTGAGTCACATGATCATGGTGACACTGGAACAAAGCTGTACCTGACAGTAGAACCGCAGCTAGGTTGAAACCTTCTTGGGTTGCCTGTGTTCTGATTCAGACAGGACCACTAATGGCAGTTCTGGCTGGACTGTTCCTCCTGAAGTAGGATCAATACTGATTTTCACACAGCTGGGTCTCATCTAAAGTGACATTGTGGGCAAAACAATGATGGACCTGGATGTGGCCGTAGTAATTACCAGTAGCTGAGAATATTTCAAGAATCCCATCCATCACTTTTTTTGTTTACGCTAGTGTGTAGCTCTAAGTGCATAAGGGTAGCCCAGACATTAGTTGTGTGCTCACTTTGCCAAGCTTTAGCATACTGAAGATCCCTAACTAGGGCAAAACTAGTCTTGGGTTCCCTGTGTTCTGGTTTAGAGAGGACGTTGCTTGGCAGTTTGGGCTGGGCTGTTCCCAATAGAGTAGGATCAAGGCTAATTTCCATACGCGTGGGTCCAATCTAAGATGGCATTGTTGGCAAAAAAACAATGGAATAGAGGGCACAAGTACTTACCAATTACCAGTAGGTGAAATTGCTAGTTTACTTCATGATTTAAATTTGGTCTGTGGTATGATCATAAGTGTAACTGTTTTTTTTTTTTTTTCCTAGTGTACTCTTATTGTCTTGTAAGGCCAGAACTCAGCAGCATTAATGATGATTAATGTCAAAGGATATGTGCTGGGTTTTTGAGTTGGGTTTTGAGTTCAATTGATGGAATGTTTTTTATCTGTTCTTTTTGAGCATTTACAAATTCTAGACAGCTGTTGTCTTTTATGGATTCTAGTGAGTGGGTTTATAGATGTCTAAGGTAACAAGGATGGTACTGCTATATATATTTTTCTAGTTTCCGTGGAAAGAAGAATGGAAATCTCTGATGCTTTTTAGTTCTTCAGAGAGTAAATGATAGAGATATTTTCCTGGAGTATTTTAAATATTTCACTGGTATAGCTTGGTCTCCTTTGTGCAACCTACAGAGGTGGAGCAAAGCAGCTTTGCCAAATGATTAGACCCGCCAAATATGCTAGCTTCGTTAAAATATATGAAGGTTTGAGGTGTTTAGGTCACTCTATTGCTTTAACATGAGCCCGGGAAATATGATGTTTGGGAGAGGTCAAATAATGGACAAATTTCTTTCATAGCATAGGTGAGTGGATAATTCCTGATGTTCCATGGGATGTTGAAATAGACTAGCAACACATTCATTTATGTACGTGATTTACATTGAGGTCCCAATAGTGCAGAAAATTTCAGGGAAGGGTACATTTTGCACACAAAAAACACGTCAGTGTGTAAGAGTAGAAGCAGTACCAAGCATAACTAGCTGTTGTGGAAGAGAGCTAGGAAAATATCTAAGGTCGGTAAACTGGGCTCAGATTTATGATCTCTTTACATGGGGTTGCTGTAGGAAAAGAGGGCAATCCTCACATAATGAGAGCAGATGCAGTATTTCAAGAACACACTCAATTAAGTATATTTTACATTTGCATTTGCATCATTGTGTATCAGCTCATCTCTTAGCATCTTTTGTTAGTTTATGGATTGTGAATGAGAAACCCTGCTTGGTTGCCTTGATACTAGAAGCCCCAAATTGATAAATTGAGACAGACACTCACAGGCTTCAAAGCTGTAGGATAGCAATGGTGCACAGTAAAAGCAGGGTCGAACTGAAACAGAAAATAAGACTGGGGACCAAAATGAAAGTTGCCCCCATTCTGTGGCAGCTGGTGATCTTTAAATGTGGTAGGGCGTAATACTTGGCTTTTTTAAAAACAAAAATGTCCTTATGAGTTACCCATATGTTAAGAATTATCTTTATTGTGCCAATGCCAAAATGTTGCTATGAGTACCCCCTTTGTCAATATTTGCATACAATATTCCAATACCAGAATTTTGCCACTGATATTGCCCATACATCATGAATGGGCTGTATGTCAAAAATTAACTAAAGTATTTCAGAGGCAGCATTTGATCATGATTGGATTCCCCCTATCCGCCTCTTGGCCCCACTATGTTTTGGCTGCTATTTCCAAAGAAAGGAATTGTGTTCAGTACCCCAGCACATAATTTTGCCATAGATGCCACTTTATGTAAGATATTTCTTCTATTATTTCAGGGTTTGCATTTGTCTTGGGTGCCCTCTTCTTTGCCAAGACTTATCTCCAATATTCCAGGGTAAGCATTTGGCCACAGGTGCCCCGAGGCCAAGAATTTGCTCCAGTGTGTAATTGCCAGAACGTTTCTACAGGGGCCATGCCATGACATATTTTTAGTATGTCAGGGCCTGTATTTTGCCATGGATGCCTTTTCCTATGGCACAAAGGATCTCCAATATGCCAGCAGCATGTTACTTTGGGTGCCCCCATATGCTCAGATTTATACTGAGTATGCCAGGGCCAGCGGCAGACTCACAATTATAAACACATAGACGACTCATACTCTTACTCATACTCTCTCCCACAATCACTCTTTTACCCCTCTCTCGATGCAACTCACACTCTCTGTCACTCATACTCTCTTCCACTCACAGTTACTCACATACAAATGTACTCATAATCACTTGGTTCTTACTCTCACAAATTCACAGAGACACCCTTTCACACTCACTGACTCTGGGCCCTGATGCAATTGTACCTGATGCACATTTGATAGCTGTACACCTAACACCCTTCCACAACCTCTCAAACTGTCCAATCACTCACACTCCTTCACCTGCTCCCTTGTACTAACTTACAGTTATTCATAAACTCTCGCCAACTTAGACTTCCACTCACTTCACCTCTCATTGAAACTCTCAAACACATTCACATACATTCTAACTTAATCTCAGTCACTGTCAACGACCCACAAACACACTCACACACATGCACAGAGAAACTACTTTCATTTACCTTATCATGCTTCCACAGAAGACACCTTCCACAGAAGGCAACTCAGAGGGTCTGTGTGAGCAGCAGAGCAGGAATTTGGTGCTGACCATTAGAACCAACAAACCATGAATTCCAACGAGGAGCAAGATAGAGAAACAAGGCTAGGTTTCAAAAGGGGGAAGATCACCCTCAATCCCTTTCCCACCTTCTTCTTGATGGGATGTAAGCATAGCCCAATCAGAAGCTGGGACAGTGCTTGGGATCCTGCTCCGCTGCACTGTATGCCTCCTCAATGGCCTCAGGGATGCACTGATGTGCGACCTGACAGCTCCATTTTAGCAGATACACTGAACTTTTGTAGTAACTTACACTTTTGTGGTATGTCCCTACCTCCCTTATTTTCTATGGGAGGGAGTTACACTGCCAGTGGTTGGCCATGGGCAGTACTAGACTTACTAAAAGGGGATATAGGAAGGGGAGCAATAGCAGTTCAAGGTGGACAAGGTGACAGAGTGGAACACAAGTTGGACAATCAGGAGAGTCTCATTTCCTTGCAGTGGTCTTGGCAAGTGTCTTTGGCTTCTGTCAGGGAACATTTGCGGGGTGGTTCACCTTCTGCAGGGGAAGGGGTGCTGGTGACCTGTGGGCCCTGTGGCGGGGCCTCCTGGCCACTAGCGGCAGCGGAAGTGGAGAGCTGTTTAGTTGACTGACTAGTGTTAGGGGTCCGCTGGTGTGCTGTTGCCACCCTCATGATGTTGGCCATGTCTTCCAGCACCCGTGCAATGGAGATCAGGGTGGTGTTAATGGCCTGCAAGTCCACCCTAATCCCCTGATACTGTCCGTCCTGCAGCTGCCTGTTCTCCTACACGTTGTCAAGGATCATGGGAATGTGGGTAGGCTCCCAGGATCTCGGAGACTGCCTCCAGGAGAGTCGGTCCCCTGCTCCTATCCTCCCCCGGCACACAGCAGTCCTCCCAGTGTCCCTGTTGGCCTGTGCCCCTGTCCCCTGAACGGTGTGCCCGTTACCACTGACCGCAGGTCCCTGATTGTCTTGGTATGAGGTGTGGACTGAGGTCCCTGTACAGGTGGGCACACTGCTGATTGACGTGTCCTGGGGACAGAGGTGTGATGTTGTTTCCTGACGGGGGAGGCTCTGTGGTGGTCTGTGAGTGGGCTTGGGTGACCGGCTATCCAGTGGTCCCTGATGGGCCAGGTAGGTCCTCCAGATCCAGAAGTCCAGAGTTACTGTCATCACTGGGGCCCTCATCTGTTGGGGGACTGTATAGTGATGGCACCTCATCTCCACTGACATTGGCTGGGGTACCTGTGGGGATGTAAATGATGTATTATGCTTAAAGTGTATGACATTTGTATTTCCGTAGCTGCCCGTCTATGGTTGGTGTTGCCCTGCCAGCTTTTGCTTGTGTATGGTGATGTATTGCAGTTATGCTAGTTTCCCTATGCTGTACATGCTTTTGTGATGAGTATCTATGCAGGGCTGGGAGGGCTGTCCATGCATTGGTATGGCAGTGTGTGGGATGGTGTGGAGTGATGGGAGTGAGGGTGAGGGGGTGTGATGGCATGCATGTCTGGGGGGGGGTGATAAGTGGCAAATGTTGACGTACCAGTCTCCAGTTCTCTGGCTACTCCAGCAAGTACCTCAGGATGCAGTATTGCCAGTACCTGTTCCTCTCATGCTGTGAGCTGTGGGGGAGGAGCTGGGGGTCCACCACCAGTCCTCTGAATGGCAAACTGGTGTCTTACTGCTATGGAACGTACCTTCCCCCATAGGTCGTTCCACCTCTTCCTGATATCGTCCCTTGTTCTTGGGTGCTGTCCCACGGCGTTGACCCAGTCCACCATTCTCCAGCATAGCTCCATCTTCCTTGCTATAGATATCTGCTGTACCTGTGCTCCAAAGAGCTGTGGCTCTACCCTGACAATTTTCTCCACCATGACCCTTAGCTCCTCCTCAGTGCCTTTGTGGTGCCATGGGTGTTGTGTGGGTGTGTTGGGTGTGTGATGTGGAGTGTATGAGGTGTGTATGGCTGTATATGGAATGTGTGTCTAGTTGTCTCTGTGCTGTTCGTGTCAATCCACTGGCAGTAATTGTTGTTTGTAAAGGGTTGTGGGTAATGTGGGTGTGTGTTTTATAGTGCTGTGGGTGAGTGGGTGTGGTGTGTGTATGGTTGTCAGGTGTGTATTTTTCGTATTGGCCAATGTGGTGTTGTTTTGCATGTGGGTGTCCATTCTGAGCGTGGCGGTATGTACCACCAATGGTTTACCGCCCTTCAATGTCCGCCATGGTGATTTGTGGGTCATAATGTGATGGGAGTTGTTTTGTTGGCGTAATGGTATGGGTTTGGGACCGCCACTTTATCATTGATCTTTGGTCTGGCGGATTTGTGTATGTGGCTGACTTCTGTTGGATTGGTGTGTGTGTGTCATAATATGGCGAATGGATATCCGCCATCGCGGTGGTAAGTTGGCAGCCGTCAGCGTGGGAGTAAGCTGGATTTACTACCAGTGTCATAATGAGGGCCTATGCTCCTTTACCTACACAAAACCGTGTTAGAAGTGCAACTTCCTCTCCCTACACAAAATTGTTACCCTGCATGCAGCAGCAGTGAAGGTGATGTTGACAGAAGGCAGTGAGGCGGAGAGAAAGGAGGGTGAGGTGGAGAGAGAAGGTGAAGCAGAGGAAAGAGAGGGTGATCTGTAGGAGAGTTAGGGAGAGAGGGAGGAGGTGAGGCAAAGAGACAGATGCTAGTGGGGAAGAGAAGAAAGATGATGAAGTGAAGAGAAGAGAAAGGGTGGTTTAGAAAGACAGAGGGGGTGGGGCAGAGAGGGGAGTGGAGGTGGAAGCCAAGAGAGAAGGGTGAGGTGGAGTGAGAGGAACGTTACGTGGAAAGAGAAGGGTGAGGTGAAGAGAAAGGGGTGAGTCATAGGAAGACAGAAGAGGCTATGGCAATGAGAAAAGAGAATGAGGTGAAGAGAAAGAGGAAGATGAGGTAAAGAGAAAAGAAGATGAGCTGGTATGAAGAAGTGGTGTGAGGTAGGCAGGAGAGCAAGGTGAGCGTGGAGAGAGAGCAGAAGACATGAAACACATAGGTACAAACCTCCAGAAATCCAGAGAAAAACGAGTAGGCACAACCAGAACACTAGATAGGGTATGCAGCTGATCACAGTACAAGACTATCATGCATGTCTGCAACCTTCTTCATGGCCTTACCAGATTCCGAATCCTGGAGCCGTTCCCGCATGATCGATGAGGAGTACCTTGGAAACAAACGAATGCCTCATAAGAATGCTCTTTTCCAGCATCAAGACCAATTATTCCTGTGACAAAGTGGACTTCTAGATGGGTAAAAACTCCACAAACTGATTTTCTGCATATGAAGCTGTCATGCCCGACATTGCAAACATTCTGGTAAGCTATCCACCCAGATATTGTTTACAGAAACCCAACAGTATATTCTGGGACTATTCCCAAGACCGAAACAAAAAGAAAATCCACAACATGATTTATAGACTTGTCCCTCCTGCTAGCTAAAGGAGCTATACCAATCAGCTGGAACTCCACAGGACCACCATGCACTTTACAGTGGACACAAGGTTGTGCGATCCCCAATCCCTTCTTGGTGGGGCCAGTTGCCTTTCGCCTGCCATAGCGTCTATTCTTTCGAGCCCCGAAGCGACCTCCTGCAATGGAATAACTGACCAGAACCCCATAGACTCAGATTTGTACTGGGGCTAGATTTACATTTCCTCTTTACTAATCTCTCTCAGTGGTGGTACGCAACAGGTTTGGGCAATTTACAATGTTATTGAGTTTTTGGGGCTGCCCTGTTGGTGAGCCTGAATTCATACTAGGCTACTCAAACGAGTAGCTCATGAGCTACTGGTAGCTCTCCAGATACCTGTAAGTCACTCTCCTGTGTGCACCCAGGCCTCCTGAAGAAGAACCTTTTTCTTGTTTGAATTCATGTATGTATAGAAAAATGGTGTATTCGTGACAAAAAGGTGTGTATTTTCAGAACTTGTGAGCTGCTGATTGGAGAAAAATGGTTACATTTCCAAAATATATTTAAAGCTAACTTATGAGTGATAAATTAAATGGGCAGACTTTACTATTACCATTACTTTTGTGCCATGAGTATTGCAGCTGTGGCTGTTTTGTGTTACTGATGTAGAGGCATTCCAAATCGACAAAGCCTTTTTACATTACTGCTTGCAACCTTTTCTGGTGCACTGAAGTGATCACTCCTAGTAATTTTACATATAGTGGCCACTAACATAAACTTGTCTGATATGGTGACTATTACAACACTAACAAGCATTTCAATGAAATGGGTCTTGTGTTTGCTCAAATTAGAGCTATTAGCATTGTAAATTCATACCTGGTCTTTTCTTGCCACTTACATTGAAAATTAAAAGTAAAACAGTTGACATAAGTGAGCCAATTCGAAGCGCCATTGCCGCCATGAGCATGAGTGGAAAAGAGAGACACAAAAAGATAAAGAAGTTCGCTTGCAGTCAATCGTATCGGCAATCATGCAATTATCCAGTAACAATACCACCCCAAGGAGGGACAAACGTAAAGCATTTACAGATGATAAACAAGGATTTTTGAAAGGCAAGCCCACGAACAAGTGAAAGTGATGAGCATGCGGTGGGCGTGGTTAAAAGCCCACAATTCTTATAAAAGGTCAAGGCGCTTGCGCTCAACCTAAAAAAGTGCTGTGATGCAGTCAGCTCTAGCCAAGCCACATCACATTTATTTTATTTTCTTGTTCTTTTAAAAAAAGCAATAGATCATCACAAGCAACAGCACATGCACTGTGTCAAGCGGACCTAAAAATGATGGAAAAGATTTGAGTTCACACACCTAAACCACACTTCAGACCTAACTCTCTTAGGCATTGAGAATTCTTCCTGATTAATACTCCATCCATCTTTCCAAGGTTGGTTCCTTTCTGAACTGGCACAGAAGAGCCCAAAAAACTATTTAATTGAATGATGCCCATAGAAACCTGCAATATTTGGGAAGCTTCTTTGGACAGGCACAAGCCCACTTCCATCCTTCAGTGTTTTGATGTCTCAGTAAATCTCCCTGAGGAAGGAAGCCTAATAAAAGGTGCTGAGCCTATTGTACCTTACTAATGAGGCCCACTGCTACCAAAAGTCCAATGATTTATTTTGCCTGTGAGCTCCTATGAAGAACTGATGGCTAGACTCTATTAGATAGGTATGACGGAAGGGGCAAGAATGATTGCAGTTACTGAAGGAGATCTTCTATATGGCAAAAACAAGTTTCTAAATGAGTGAAATGCTACCAAGAGGAATTGTGAGTGCTTACATCTAACTTGTTGAAACAACCATGAAAAAAAACTAGTCTGATTGCGAAGGCTTAGGCTGTGAGTGAAAAGGGAGAACAAATGCACCACATCAGCTAGTCCTTTGCAATAATCAAGTATAATGTCATCTGTGGTGTTCAAAGTGCATTCACAGTTACAGCAGGTAATCTCATTGCTCTCCCCATTAGTATCTCATGTGGGATAAACCTGCCCTTCTAGCAGGTGTACTTTGTAGACTCATTAACACCAAAGGCAAAGCAGCATGGCATTTCAGTGAAGTGGAAGCACAAACATTTGTTAATTGTGATTTAATGGTTCAGTTGATCTGTTCAACAATCCCAGAAGCTTCAGGTCAATAACTGCAGTGTAACTTCTGTTCCACATGTAATGCTGCACACAACATTTACATGATCTCACTGTTGAAGTCAGTTCCTCAATCTGACTAGAGAAACTGGTATGCCGTACCTTGTGGCCAACTCCCTCAACAGCATTTTGGCTACAGTCAGAATGTTATTTGTCCTTGTTGGGTCAGCTTTCACCCATGTAGAGACAACGCACACTAGAACCAAGACATAGCTCAGCCCATTACATACAGGTAGTTCAATAAAATCCACCTGCATTATGCTGAAGGGACCACCTGATCTCCCTACGTGACTCATTGTAACTGGTGTTTGTTTCCCTACATTCATTTATTGACATATTACACAACGGTGACATAATTCTTCTGCATGGGCTCTAAATCTGGAAATTAAACCAATTCAGCCGAAATTACCTCACCATAGCATCTCTGCCTAAATGTATAGGTCCATTAAAATTTGGTGTCATTGCAGGCAATAAACTGTCTGGTAACACTGGTCTTCCATCTACCAAAACCAAAAATATCATTTTCATCCTTTCCACATCCTACTCTAATCCAACTCTGATGTTCTGCTTCAGACACATTTTCCTGCATGACGTTCAATTCTTCCCAAAGGTCAGCTATTGTCTTCAGCATTGAAAAGACAGTGTCGTCTTGAGATTCGTCCATGTATGTTATCTTAAATGTAAATGACGCAATTGCACAATAGCGTGCCACTGAGTCTGCATAACTATTACAAACATAACCATAGTTGCTCCAGTGTGCTGCACATTTAAACATTTCAATTTCAATCGGAAGCTTTAAGGCTTCTAGCAATCACCTCAATTGTTTCCCATTTCTGATTGCGTGTCCTGACAAGGTCATGAAACACCTCTGTGACTATAACTGTCCGAAATCTTGAACCACGTCAAAGCCATACCCACTGTCTCTAAATATAGTCACTCTGATTTGGGCTGACAAGCTGCAAGCTCTAGTAAGAGCAATCAATTCTGCAACTTGTTCTGAGAAAAGTCTTTGAAGTCAGGAGTCCTCTACTATTTCTTGAACAGTACAAGCAGCATAGGCTGCTCTCAGGGAACCTTCATTCATCCTTAAACTTGAGCCATCTACAAAAAGGACTTTATCAGGACTTAATAACCATTCATCTATTATGTCATGTATTGGCCTGATGCATGAGTCTGTGACATCAAGACAGTTGTGCTCCAATTTATCTGATGCATCATTTTCAGGCAGAAGCAGGAGGGTACTTGGATTTAAAATCTGACAGTGCTTCAGAGTCAGATTCTCAGCAGCGAGAATCTGTTGCTCATACTCAGTCAACCTTGTGTTAGTCATACGCTGTGTTTTTGTTCTAGTAAGCAAAACTTCAACAGAATGAGGGCCTATAACAGTTAAAGGATGTCCATCATTATGCTTTCAAATCTAGACTAGGATTGACAGCAGCCACCGCTTCAAGACAACCAGGCAATGCGGCAGCTACTGGATCAAGTGTAATTGAAAAATAGGCTAGATGCCTTTTAGCATCACCATGCAACTGTGTAAGCACTGAGAAAGAGCTGCCATCCCTCTCACAGCAAAATAATGTAAATCTCTTTGAATAATCAGGCATTCCCAGGGCCAGGACACAACAAAGACATTCTCTCAACTCTAGGAAAGCTTTCATGCATTTGTTATCCCATGGAATCAGACACATCTCTGTGTGTCAGCCTCAGTAAAGACTTTGCCACCAAGGAAAAGTTAGGAATCCACAGTCTACAGTAGCCAACCATTCCCCAAAACATTCTGACTTCTCTTTGCATTTTTTGGAGGACTCATTCGTAAAATAGCTTCCACTCTTTCCTGTAACACTTTTCTTATTCCTTTCTCAATGATATGTCCCAAATATTGGACCTCTTTTTGAATGTATTGCAGCATGCTCGGGACAGTTTATGTCCATTTTCAGGCAAGTGATTCAACAGAGCAATGGTGTCTTGTTTACAGGATTCTTTAATTTCTGATGCCACTAATAAGTAATCAACATATTGAATGAGACCTGAATTACAGGGCATGATCAATGTTTCCAAATTTTTCCTCAGAATCTGATTAAAGATTGAAGTACTCTTAGTAAAGCCTTGTGGGACTCGACACAATGCAAATACTTTCTCATGTAACACGAAAGACAATAGATATTGACTATCCTTGTGTAACGGAATCAAAAAGAAAGCCTGACAAAGATCTATAACAGTGAACCACTCTGCCGTATATAGAATCAGACAAAGTATGGTGGCTGTATTGGGTACTGCACAACAACATGTGATTACAATATTGTTAACCTTTCTCTGGTCTTTCACAATCCTAAACTTGCCATTGGGCTTTCGTAATCTTGTAATCAGTGAGTTGCATGGACTTCAGATTATTTCTTTTATGATCCCTTCCTGTATCATGTCCTCAATTATTGGTGTCATCCCTGCTATTATTTCTGGAGTCATTTAATAAATAAGTGTTCTCAGAAAAACAGCATTTGGCTTGACTATAATTCAGGCTGGTTCTACACCTTTGATTAGTCCAGTATCTTTTCCTGTATAAATCCCATACTTCTGGATTTACTGTCTTTTGAATCTGGTGATAAATCTTTTGCTGTAATCATTGGGTAAAGCCCACTGTATCTTTCTGAGCCAATTTAAACTGAACATCCTCATCATGTATTTTGAACTCAACCTCATTGGGAGTTCAACAAATTGAACAATTGAGTTTGCATAACAAGTCTCTTCCATATAGAGTTACATGGCTTCAATTTCAAACACCAACTGATGATTTCTTCAAATGAGCCTGTCAGGAATCCCCAAGGTGCCTCCTGCATTATCTGTCAGCATCCCCAGGGATTAGGGTTAAATCATATCTCTGTTCTTGGTTTAACCTTCATGTTTCTAAGTAAACATAATATGCAGTGTTACACAATTTGTTTTATCAATGCTTGTTTTACCAATGTTGGTTTGCTAATGTGAGCAAGTGTAGACATGTGCTTCTAATTGGGTGTGGTATAGACATGTGCTTCTAATTGGGTGTGGTGACTCAACCCCATGTGGAAACTCAACTGCTTTCCTGATTGGCTATAAATAGCAGAGTGAAGCATGACTCCCTGCTTGCCTTTGTTTTGCTTCCTGATCTCAGCATCTGACTTGACAGTCCAGCCCCTGCTGTCATCCTCATATTCAGGACTTTTGAGGCAAGTCTTTTCTTCGTTCCTGTACCAGATGACACCAGGCATTCCTCCAGCAGACCGAAAAAGACTGCAGCTAAGTGACAAGTATTGTTCTTTGAGCGCCGCGCTTCCCTAGAACAGCTGGTGTATTTCAGACCTTGTATTTTGGCAGAGTGCTTATCTTGAAGAGACAAATGCATTTCTGAACATTCTACATTATTATTGTAGTTACTTGCCTAAATGTGCTTCAGGAAATCTGCTTTAGCTCAAGTACTACAAAAAGTGACAGTGCAATTTTAAAAGCGCATTTACGTGTCTTTTTTTTCTCTAATAGCATAACTCTTGGATTTAAATTGTGTCATTAATGCCTGTGTTTCAGGTTTGAGGAATTTGCTTTTTGAAGGGTTTTTCACACACAGAGTGAAACCAAACCAAACTGTGCCACCCTAACTGTTTGAACCCAGAGTGGACATTTGTATTTCTTGAATTGTTTTTGTTCCTTTTACTTTAACCCTATGCATGCAGGAAAGTTACATGTGATATAATTAATGCCCTTGTTTGTTTTACTTTTGCATGATAAGTGTAACCACAGTTCTAATTGTAGTGTGCAACAAGTAATCTCTGTGAAGCCAGCCCTAGTGTCGCAGTACTTATTGTTATGGTACTCAGTTTAGGTTTTTGGTAATGCAGTGTTGGTATTTGTGCCAAGAAAAGTGCTGGAGCATCCCGGTGTTCTTCTATCGCTCCCGTGCCCATAGCGGAAAGAGAGATTCAGTTTCAAGGAAGTTGAGTGCACTAACTATACTATCACTCTGTCAACAACTACCTGTTCCCCGAAGATACAGGGTGCCTGGCTGGACCGGCAAGACGTGGCAGTGTTTTGTCTCTTTCTCTTCCACTCCCCCTTTCCTTTTGGAACACCTGCTGGGGTTTCTGTGTCCACCAGGAAGTGCCGAGAGGTTATCCAGGAGGTCGGGGCATGCCATCGCCCCTGCAGACATCCTGCTTTTCAGGTGAGTGGCCCCGTCTCGGCAGAGCCTATTTTTACATTAAATTGTTTTGAGATCAGATTTGTTATTTGATTGTTTTGTAACACCTACAACTTGGATCTTCATTCCAGAGAGGGGTAGGTCTTGGACTTCCACTGTTCCAACAGTGGAATGGGTAGTTCTAATAGGAATGACACTTGGTGGCCATTTACTTCACCTTCTACAAATGGTCCATTCTGGTCTACCTATAAGGCTGTGCCAAGCATGTTATCTGCACATTGAAGTAATGGAGGCACTACAGTGAGCCATATCTTTGTATTGTGCCTCTCAGAACATATAGAGTTCATCTCTGATCTCCTGTAAGATCCGAGAGGACACATTCCTTTCAAAGTTAGATGCCAGCTCCAGTTCCAGTGATACAGCCTGAGGAATCGCAGTACATGGAGGGGTATGGGTCCAACAACAGGGATGTGTGCGATGGAATAGGGGCCTCAGAAGTTAGGGAGGGGTAGGAGGCAGGTACTAATGGCAATGGGACCTGCCCTGGGGACACCATATCAAAATCCAATTCATCTGGGCCAGGGAAAGAACCACATTCTCCCTCCCCCCTCCAGCTGGTGGTGTCCCTCTCAACATGTCCCCCTTCAATGTCTGCAGCCGCCACCCCGGCTGATGGTGTTGGTGTAGCTTTGGTCTGTGCGGGTGTACTTCCCATGCCTTGGTCTTCATCTCCCCCCTCCTCCTCACTGGGGGCATCGAAAGGTTGTACCCACCTACGAGCTGAAGTTCCACTTTCTTGCTCCTGATCCTGGGTGGATGTCCATTGGCTAGTCGGGTCCACTGAATTAGAAGGCAAACAATTATGTAGTTAGTGTACAAATCATGAAGAATCTCACAACAACATTATGCAAGTACTGACTTTGTAATCCTTTGATCTCACTAGGCAATGTAGTGTTTTTGGAACCTAAAGTATGTGCATTTTAACTGTAATGGCCTGATATTACACACACAATAACAGCTGTCTCAAGTCTGCTCTGTATCCTCTTCAGTATTTACTAACCATCACCTTCAGCACTGGTGTGATGTGAGTTTCTGGACATTGAAACATAGCTATCCTCCAAAGTAAAAGTTTACAAGTGAGAAGAGGACACAGGATGGATATATCCACCCCTTAAAATGGATCTAGTATTATCCTGTATTGTGCAAACTCAACAGTTATACACTTATCATCAAATGTCATGTGATGTGTAGCATGCGGAAGTACTACATACCTGCAAAATAGGGTGTACAAATACAAACAAGGCCTTTGATATGACCTTGCCAAAGATGTCATTCAAAATATTGGAGAATCACATTCAGTGTATATGGCAAATGCCTCATTTAGCATTTCAGGACAGGCTTTGTCTGTGCTGCATACTGGGAACCACATGTGTTTAGTTAGGACTTTGACCTAGAAACACCTGACATATGTGCCACTACATTGAAGATGTGTGTATGTTCTCTTTGATATGTTTGTATCATTTTGAGTAAGACAAGTATCATGAGTCAGCCTGTACTTCCCAAAATACGTTTTTCAATGTATAAACAAAGACACACAAAGAGCATGCATGAGACAGCATCCAACTCCAGAACTCCTCACATACCAACACTACTACGTTGCAAGAGTAGACATTTTGAACGTGCACCACAAAGAGCAGAACAATTAAGTCCACTTAGTCCATATTGTTACAGGAATATCTTCTCTTTATTACTGTAAAGTGACCTTAAATATAGAAACAAAACAGCCAACGTGTTTCGTCCTTGTCAAAGGACTTCTTCAGGGCGGGAAACATGATAAAAAAAACACAGATATCACCTAAATGTATATACAAACATACATTAATAATACATACAAAACATGTGAAGAAATATACATAAAGGTGTTTTAAATACAAAATATTAAAGACATCCCCAGCAACATAAATACATATGAGGGCAAGAGATAGCAACACCACAAAAAAGAAGAAGAAACAATTGTTGCCACATTAAAGAACTAACAACATGCAACACTGTCAAAACAGGAGGAACCAACGATGGCTAACATGAACGGTACATCTAAGGCAAAATAACCCACCAATAAGCATAAATTTCACACGTAAAATTAATAGTACCAATGTTGAAAAAATGCCTACTGCCAAAGGAAGGAGAGAGAAAAATGACAACAATAAGAAAAATTATTAAGCACCAACACAATTCACTGAGGCTATTTCTAGTATAGGACTTTCACATAAATAGTAATCCTGTATCTTAATTATCCAGCAATGAAAAAAAATAATAAGAAAAATCATACCTTATAATATACATGATACTCATATTCTCCCCACATTATTGGTAATTCTTTACGAACATAAGTGTCGACAGGCAACCAATGCGCAAAGGATAAACTACATATAAAAAAGCAAAAGGTAATGAGAATGGAACGCCCATAAGTAAAACATAAAGAACATTAAAAAAGAACACAACAATAGAGCTTAGGGTAAAAGGAAAATATGAAATATAAGAAACGCTAACTGGTACTAAGGCAGTGATAAGTATAATCATGCTTAAGAAATATTTATATGTGAGATATATGATGATAGAACTAAAATAACCTAATTCGTTACATCAAATAAACTGTCTCAAGAGAGCCAATTAACCATGGACATTCCAAGATATCAGACATGTAGGGGTGAAGAGTAAGGCAGTTCAGATCACATATAAAGAAAACTAATAACTGTCATGTTCAAGCGTCTAACCGAGTTGTGATATGTTAATGAAATGCACCCGTTGCCAATCCAAAATAAACTAACTGTAGGCATAGCGCACTGATTTGTACCTATTTGGCAATCAGCCAAATGTTTTCATTACTAGTCGGCCATACGTAAAAAGGAAGTTACACCCAAAAAACAGGAGAATCTGAAAACGGACATCGAGGGACGCTTACCTGAGATGTAAACCGATATAAAAGTAAACAAGTGGCTGCACGCGCTGCAGGTCCAAAGTGAGATCGATGTAAACCGAATATACAGGTTTACTCGTATTTAACACCAACCAGACTGCAAGATTGCCAATAGCACTGCTGGGAACGCGTTACCACGGTGACAGGTCGGCCCGGATGATGCCGATTAGAAACAAAAAAAGGGAGGCAGGCGCAGCCATCTTGTATTGGGTCAAAAAACAGCCCAAGGAAAACAGAAAAGGGGCCACAATCTTGAAGCGACAGAAATAGTTGATAATGGAAAGGAATATGGTAAAACATTTTTTACAAAGCAAAAAAGGGACAGAAAAGAAAATGGAAAAAAAGTAGGGAAAACTTTATAATAACAGCATAAAGGTATAAGAAAAAGTTCAGAGCACAACCCATAACTGAAAAATACACACAACAGAAAACAATAATAACAAAACACCGAAAGTGAACGTAAGCATATGAAAACTAAATATCACAGAAACTGTACTTAATGGGACATCAATAGTAGCAAATCAAAAACATCAAAAAAAGGTGTCTAAAAATAGTATCTAAAGGAAGTAATGAAATTCATCATCAAAGTTGTGACCCATATCAACAGCACGTAAGCGGCATATCCATGATGCCTCCTTGCGTCGTAGGGCCAATTCTCGATCTCCTCCTCTATGGCTAACTGATACTGATCCACCCCATGAAAACAAATTTTGCCTTCATTGGGATTTTGTTCCATCATATGGAGCGACAAAGGATATTTCGTATCCTTGTTTTTGATTGCTCTGATATGTTCCTTTATACGGAGTTTTAGGGGTCTAATGGTACTACCCATATAGATTTTATCGCAGCAGCACCCCAAAATGTATACCACGTATTTTGTTTTACAATTGATGAAATGTCTGATTTCATATCTTTTAGTGGTGTTAAAGCTGAAGTTTCTGATCTTATCAACTCCAAAGTTACACACATTACATTCATGGCAAATAAAAAAGCACGGTGCAAGCCCTTCCTTCACAATTGGATACAACAGGTATGAGGTCCTTTGGAGGCTAGTCATGATTTTGTAAGCGCATTTATTCATTAAAATGCAGCTGTAAGTGAAACTTTCCCAGTTGTGTTTACTACACTACAAGACTGAGAATGTCCTCATAAAGCAGCCTTCCAAATGCTCTAAAGAGAAATAGAACTCCTATGTACTGTAACCATTTCACACATAGGGTGAAAGTTGACAAAGACAAACACAGCAAGCATGCATGAGACAGCATCCAACACCCAAACCCCACACATACTAACACTAAACACTGTGCAAGTCCTTCCTTACCCATTGGATACAAGAGTTATAAGGTCATTTGTAGATAGTCATGATTTTGTAAGTGCATTTATTCATTAAAATGCAACTGTAAGTGGAATTTCCCCCAGTTGTATTTATTAGACTGCACATCCCAGAATGCCCTCATAAAGCAGCCTTCCAACCGCTCTAAGGAGACGTAGACCTAATAAATACTGTAACCATTACACAAAGGGTGAAAGCTGACAAATAAATATGAAGTAACATCTCTTTTATCACTCACATCATACTATGAGACACATAAACCAGTTCATGTGCTTACTTGTATGATCTAGTTGGGTTCTGGCCCAACTTTGGAGTCTCCGCTCCGTGTGTGGAGTGTAAGTGCTTGGGCCGGAGACTCTACACTTGGGGCAGAGACTCCGCGCACAAGCTGCAAAATAATGATTTAGTGAAGAAAATGACACACAGGCAACAAAAAAGCAAGAAATACAGTACCTAACATTGCAAGCAGTGATTTTAAAGTTTTTATGAGCCATCCTCACCACCAACAAAAGAGCGCAACAATCCTGCAGCTGAATTATGCAGGGCAAATTTTAAGAAGCATATGTAAGGGAGCGCTGCATCAAGTTAGCACCACACAAAGTGGTACATGCATGATGCAAGACTCAATGTCAGAGATATGAAGCCACACAAAGCCAATTTAAGTGGCTTTGAGTGGCCTCATAAATTAGAAGTAGTATTACCATGCACAGGTTTGTGTACTACACTACTGTCCTCTGGCTTGCGGTGGTTATTCCCATTCAACACAGATAGATTTTGATATATCCCCAGATTTAGAAGGGCTTGTAACCTTGGAAAATGGCAAGAAACGTACGCCTCCCCAGGTGGAGGGTAATGAGGAGGCAATTCACAATTTCTTCCCTGCAGCACACATAGAAATAGGGAAAAGCCACCCAGGTTTATTTATGTGCAGGAAGGTGCCTCTTTCTATGTGCTCTGCACAATGCAACACACATAGAATAAGGAACAAAGGAGGAGAAAAAAAGATATTCCTCGTTGTTGTGCCTCCCCTGGGGGGGGAGTAAGGTTTTGGCACATCCCCAGCTATAAAAGGTCTTGTAAATCTGGGTATGCATCAAAATCCTTAGGTGGTGGGTGGGAACATGGAATGCCTCACTTGTGCAGAGTAAGGCAATGAAGCGATTTGCGCTGCCTTGCCTTACTCCATATCTTTGAGGCCATTCAAAGCCACGCAAAGTGTTGTGGTTGCAAGGTCTGCACCACCATTGGCACAAGGGCTCATAAATATGGTCCTAGGTGTGGAGAAATTGTAAGATGCCCATTGTCCAAAAAGATCACACAAATAAATTGAAATGTACTCCCCTAAGGCAATGGAGTCATTTGTAACTTTGACAACACAATACACTGACAAGGACATAAAATCTGTAGTAGGAATTTTGGAATCTTGTAAACATCTGTTGTTGACAAACTATGTGTATGGTTTACAGAGAAGTCTCAAAAAGGAATTTATGGACAGAGTATTAAATGTCCACCAATCATTATTAACAACAGACTGCGCAACCACATAAATCCATACCACAAATAGTGGCTCAAGAGAAATAAGTGTCAACTAGCTGGTCATGCACCTGCATACCTTCCGCTCTGTTAGGTACAATGGTCCTATTCCCTGGATTCAGACCTAGGTGTGGGGTCAGAAGTATATACAGCACCCTGGCGTGCTGCAATGTTGTGTGAGACATAACAGAGTACTATAATCTTGCACACAGCTTCAGGGGAGTACAGAAGCATGTCCCCTGTACAGTCAAGACCTATGAAATGCACCTTTAGAAGTCCAAAAGTAGGCTTGATTATGGCTTGTGTCTGTATGCGTGTCCTATTGCACCTCTGCTGAGGTACAGTGTTGCACGTCTGTATGATGTGAGGAGATGAGGAGAGAGTGAATATGCAACATCACCTTAGGAAGGAAAAGTATGGATTTTGGTGCATGTCCCTCTTCCATTTATTTAGTCACTTAGATATGAAATGGTGCATAAGGTTTCTGTTAGCATCATGTATGTGTAGCAAAAAGTAACTTTATTGTGATGGATGTGGAAGATGTATATGAAAACGACTTTACACATATGCAAACTTCTCTGTAGTTTGTGTGCTTACCTAGAAGCCACATGTTGCTAAATTCTCCTGCTGCCAGCCACCGGGCCAGAGGTGACCAGCAAAATATGTAGCTTTCATGTGTGCTACCAGGGAACACTGCATGCACATCCGTAAGGCATCACAGACACCCTGCATATTGATGGACTGCCAGCGCTGTCTGTTCCGCAAGATTTGGGCATTGTGGTGAGATGGCTGAAATGCCACATTAGTGCTATCGATTGCACCAATCACACATGGAAAGTGGGATATGATGTTAAAATACCTGAAAACCCTTTGCCTTCCTGCCAGTGTATGGGGCATATGTATTTATTGATGCATTCTGCTAATTATGCTGAGCAGAATCTGACCCAAGCATCAAGACTGGCTTGCCTGTGATATGGCCACAATGTCACTTGACGCCCTTTAACACAGAAATGGATTGTTGCTAGGATCTTGACATAGGCTGGAGAGTGGGAGCGGCAGATCACAGAATCAAGATCCTACTCCCACTCAGACACCATCTCCAAGATACCATAAGGGGGAAAACAGAACCTGGAGCTGACATTTTAGTTGAACACCTCAAAGAGGTTAATTCTTTGGGCAAAGATCCTCTCTGCTCTCCTCCTCCTGCTCCAAACCAACAGACACATTCAGCAACATGTTGGAAGGTCTGAAAGGATTTGTGTGTGGCAGTTCAGCTTTAATCCCTGCAGCCAGGCTGTGATTGGCTAACAACTTCAAGCTTGAGCTGGGTGCGGGGATGGTTAGCACTGACACAGGGGTGTGTGTGGTGTGTTTGGGAGAAATTTATGAATCTGATGTTTGTTCATAGAATTAGAGTGGTATATTACATTCACAAATTGACTGTTTGTGGAAGAATTTACATGACTGTGGGTTACATGTGAAACTGTAGAAGTGATGTTATATTGCAATTATTACGTTTTTCAGCTTTCTTGTATTGTTATGTAGTTATGAGAGAACATTTGCTACTGTACCCCTACACATTCACATATGTAACTACCCAGTGCCTACGTGCAGTTATTCCATATTGTCAGTGATATATAATATGCTATTTTGGTTGAACATCTTCAGGTTTTGATGTTCCCGACCAAGTGCAGATGCTCTGCCCGAGTGCGGAGAATCTGCACCGAGGGTGGGTGTAAAGATATTACTTGTGAATGCCCTTTGTGAATAACAAAAGTTGTAAATCTAGACTTTTGGTCTAAATTTAGATCAAAAGTCTAAGTTTACCTTTGTGAATCAGGCCAATAGTCTGCAAACAAATTACATTCTGCTGTATGTGCTGACTAATCTTAGCCCTCAAACCAAGCTTGAACTATGAAGTAAAGTATCCGATGTCTGTGGGATCAAGATGCTTCTGACTCGTATGCTGCTGAAACGCCTACAACATTCTCTCATAATACTCATGCACAGACTCCTTTACTTTATGCTGAATTCAATTCAGCCTCACATAATCCATATCCTTTGGAGGGACTCTGCCTTTCACAAAAGTAATCACCTCATTGTATTTAGTCATCACAAGAGGAGAAGATGCATTGGTGCATGGATCTCTTGTCGGCTCTGCATCTGGCCACTGAACAGCAATTTTGTATTCAGCCCACAAATCATTTGGAACAACAATGTCAAAGAACATATTCAAATCAACCCACAACACATTTGAAATCTTAACAAACCTCCTAGCTTGTGTATACCACTGCATAGGGTCCTCTCAATTTCAGACAATTTTTGTAAATGATGCAAGATACCCCCTGCTCCAAGGTACTTGAACATATCCTCCACTGGTACCTCTCTCAAAGTGTAAGCTGTAGTTTCCTCATCATCTGTGGGATCCAAAGGTAGGTTTCTTTTTACCTCAGTCGCCTCTGTTAGTTTCTTTTTATTTTAATGCTTCTTTGTCAATTTGTTTTTTAATTTCTCAAATGCACTCCATCTGCTGACATATTTTAACAATTCAGTGATGTGTAATTGCATTCCTGAAGAACGCATTGTCACAACTGACTTGTCATACAGCCGTAGCCTGAATCTTCTCTGCAATGGGATACTTTTAGAAAAAGCAACTTCATATTTATTTGCTAATTCAGTTAATTTATCATGGACAGCTGCAGCTCTTCCTGTAATCTCCTTGGGCAAATAAACCAATTATTGTTCTTGGTAATGAATCACATGATCAAAATCTAAACACCCACTAATTATACCCTATAATTAAATTTTTAATCTTGAGACATTCAATCGTCTTTCAGTCTCTGAACCTGAATTAGCCCTTGGCCTCTCTGTGTCCTCTGTCCTTATACCCTTTCTAGAAGCTTCCTCAACTCCTGGGGAGAAAATCTCATCTTCAAACAAGTCAATCTCTCCCTGTGTTGATTGTGACGTGAAAACAAATGACTTTCCTTCTCCTAATGCCTGCATTGTTTGTGGTGCTGTCCACACAACAATCCGTGAATTTTGTGAAGTCAGAATATATCCTGTCACTGATGTACCTCCAATAGCCCTTTGAGCCACAGTATTCAGTGCACAATTGATCTGGGCATTTGGTGGGTTTGTTACACGTCGCTACTGCCTGGGCTGTAATTACTTTAGTAACTGGTCCCGGTGCAGTTACTAGGGAAGCAGTAACACCTGTAATCATCATTACCTGGACAGTTCTTATTTGAGGTAGAACATTTGGAATAACTTATTGAACAGCAGGCTGTGTTGTAACAGACTGTGCTACAACTGGCCAATTCACTACAAGTTGAGGAACAACTGGTGGAGTCATCTGTAATTGTCTTTCAATCTGATATACATTTGGATCAATTGGAGCTGTAGCTACTGTCACATTATTAGTTTTTGTTGCATCAGCATTTGCCACATGACTCACATAAGATGGTGGACGTGCAGCCAATAATTCATCAAAAATATAATATCCTGAATCAGTATCAATGTCTGATTTTCTTTCATCTTTTGTTTCTTTCTCCCCTTTCATCTTTTCCCTTTTGGGTTTCTCATATTTTTCAGATTGTTCAATTTTCTCATTTGTTATTGTAGGGTATAGTCTTGTCCCTTCTACTATACTTGTTCTCCACCTTTGTTGTTGCTCATCCCATACTGCATCTGTATAATTTCTCATAGCTCTTTTTGGTCGTCTTTGGTATTTCTCTCTCTCTCTAGTACAAGACATTTTCTCCCAAGCACTAATTGCTTCAAACTGTGTAGGTCTAGGAGGTGGCTTAATTTCACAAAGTATTTCTCTTAATCTGTCAATAATTCTCAAATTAGATGTACCCCATCTTGGAAAAATCACTGGACCTTCTTTCTCAGTGAATTTGCACCAGTTACGAAGCCATATACATGTATGTAAGCCTTCGTCAATCATCATATAATATGTTGGTGTGATTCAGGAGGCCTCTTATTTACCCTCCCATACTGCAATAGTTACATTGCCTCATATTAAACTTCTAGTAGCTTTGAAAAATGTCATGATTTAAAAATTAAATTTCAACAAATTGTAAACGATAAAATAAAGATCTTCAATGTTTTGATTCTGTTTCGTATACTTCAAATCCAGAAACCCACTCTAGTCAGGGCAAAAGAGAATCACCCTCAGCTAACCACTGCTTACCCCCTTGGTCGCTTGGCAGAGCAGTAGGCTTAACTTCAGAGTGCTAGGTGTAAAGTATTTGTACGAATACACACAGTAACTTAATGAAAACACTACAAAATGACACAACACCAATTTAGACAAATAGGAAATATTTATCTAAACAAAGCAAGACCAAAACGACAAAAATCCGACATACACAAGTCAAGTTATGATTTTTTAAAGATTAAACAAAAAAATAGCACCTAGAAACACAAAATGCTTCGATGAGGTGTTAACATGGTGTCGTGACGGAGTCGTTCCCAACAAGCCATCACCAGCGGCGGCGGACACGGAGTCACGTAGACCCTCAAGTACAGTACCTTTGGTGAAGAGTGAAAACAAGTCGAGGCGCGAAGTCGGGGATCGCGGCATTTGTGTGAAACGTTGAATCTGCGCACTTCAAGTGGCGTCGGTAATGACGTGGTGTGGCGAATTCCACAGAGTCGCGGACTTCAGTGGGGCTGCAGCGGCGTCGGACCTGTGAAGGTCGTCGCGTTCCAGCGAAGATCACGGAGTCGGTCGCAGGCGGCGTCACCAGATTCAGCAGCGGCGTCGGTCTGAAGTCGTCCGAAGTCGATTTCCTTGGATTTCCACCAGCTTTCCTTTCAAGGTCCCAGGGACTGGATAGGGCACCACTTGTCAGAGCAGGAATCTCTCCAGAGACTCCAGGTGCTGGCAGAGAGAAGTCTTTGCTGTTCCTGAGACTTCAAACAACAGGAGGCAAGCTCTAAATCAAGCCCTTGGAGATTTCTTCACAAGATGGAAGGCACACAAAGTCCAGTCTTTGCCCTCTTACTCTGGCAGAAGCAGCAACTGCAGGATAGCTCCACAAAGCACAGTCACAGGCAGGGCAGCACTTCTCCTCAGCTCTTCAGCTCTTCTCCAGGCAGAGGTTCCTCTTGTTTCCAGAAGTGTTCTAAAGTCTGTGGTTTTGGGTGCCCTTCTTATACCAAATTTCTCCTTTGAAGTAGACCTACTTCAAAGTAAAGTCTCTTTTGAATGTGAAATCCTGCCTTTCCCAGGCCAGGCCCCAGACACTCACAAGGGGGTCGGAGACGGCATTGTGTGAGGACAGGCACAGCCCTTTCAGGTGTAAGTGACCACTCCTCCCCTCCCTCCTAGCACAGATGGCTCATCAGGAAATGCAGACTACACCCCAGCTCCCTTTGTGTCACTGTCTAGGGTGAGGTGCAACCAGCCCAACTGTCAAACTGACCCAGACAGGGAATCCACAAACAGGCAGAGTCACAGAAAAGGTATAAGCAAGAAAATGCTCACTTTCTAAAAGTGGCATTTTCAAACACACAATCTTAAAATCAACTTTACTAAAAGATGTATTTTTAAATTGTGAGCTCAGAGACTCCAAACTCCACATGTCCATCCGCTCCCAAAGGGAATCTACAATTTAATCAGATTTAAGGGTAGCCCTCATGTTAACCTATGAGAAGGACAGGCCTTGCAACAGTGAAAAACAAATTTAGCAATATTTCACTGTCAGGACATATAAAAAACATTACTATATGTCCTACCTTAACCATACACTGCACCCTGCCCTCGGGGCTACCTAGGGCCTACCTTAGGGGTGCCTTACATGTAAGAAAAGGGAAGGTTTAGGCCTGGCAAGTGTGTACACTTGGCGAATTTACAGTTAAAACTGCACACACAGACACTGCAGTGGCAGGTCTGAGACATGATTACAGAGCTACTTATGTGAGTGGCACAACCAGTGCTGCAGGCACACTAGTAGCATTTGATTTACAGGCCCTGGCACCTCTAGTGCACTTTACTAGGGACTTACTAGTAAATCAAATATGCCAATCATGGATAAACCAATCACATACAATTTACACATATGCACTTTAGCACTGGTTAGCAGTGGTAAAGTGCTCAGAGGTCAAAAACCAACAGCAGCAGGTCAGAAAAAATAGGAGGAAGGAGGCAAAAAGATTGGGGATGACCGTGTATAAGCAAAAAAGTCGAACAGCCACAATATGACATAACAACTCGGTCCTTGCAGCAGCTCACCTTCTTTACAATTTATTCGTACACATACAAAGCTTCAGTTCTATAACGGTAGGCAAAATAGAAAAACAATGTTTGTCTGCTTCTTCTGAAGAAATCATAGAACAAGTCAACAATGGGAATTTTAGGATTTTCACACCTTCCGACTTTTCAATCAAAAAGAGTTTTACCACCACAACGATGAACTCTCAACTAGCGGGAAATCACCTAATTAATGTAGTGCCTCCTTTGTGCATCAGGCTCCACCAACACTGGTCAATATTAATACAACTACAACAAATTTGTTACTGTCCCTATCTCAATTGTGCAGTCGACAATGTTTCATAATCTGCACTTCAAATCATTAGCAGACAAGAATACAATAGATCAACTTCTTAGTCCAATAACTCATAACACATAAGGATCAACAATACAATGTCAACACATCAACAACAAATCACGATTAAATGTGCAATCATCAATCACAATAACCATCACATATGCAATGTATAACCCTATTTAAATTAATACCAGAAACAGGAAAATCAGTAATCTGCAACTGCAACCAGCAACCTCTTCAGGAACCGCACTTTATCGGTCTTTGAACTCAGGCTTTGGTCAATGGACATTTATCCTTTTTTGGAGCACTTTTTAATTTTTGCCGCTCTTTTTTTTCTAATGCCTAACTATAACTCTGCTACTAACTTTGCCAAAACATCAGTTTTAATGATGCTCATTGAGGACTAATCAGAGCCTTCAGGAGTATAACCTGAAGGTCCCACACCTCTACTGAGTTCTAGAGGCAAGGTCTTTGAGGCAGATGGTAAATGCACATTAATGAATAATATACATTCAATTTAGTATGATTAGAAACAATAATGAGAGTTTGGGTTCTACTTTCAAGATTTTGTTAAATCATTAGTTCATCAATTTCCTTATAGCAAATCAGTTAATCTCAAAGCAAATTACAAAAAAGAGCATATAGGCCTGAATTTAAGAAAAATAGTGCTGCATCCAAAGCAGCACCTCTTTTCTTGTGCCCTTTAGTGCCCCCCTACTGCCACCATGCGTGCACCATATTTAATATGCAGTGCACCATGGCGCAGGTTAGGGGCAAAGCATCAAAATGTGTGACTCTATTGATGTACAGTGCAGGATTAGCACCACAATTGTGGCACTAATCCTGCAGAGTACATAGGGGCCCATTGAGAACAAGGGCATGCCCTCTTTTAACGGCTGCTCTGTGCAGGCATTAAAAATAGCTGCTAAAAATGGCACAGTGGTGGAATCTGTCAGATTCCACTGCACCATTTTTTTAATCCCTGAAATGGAGAGGCCCCCCTTGCATACGTCATGCCTGGCACAGCCATAATGTGACGCAAGGGGTTACAAAGTGGTGCAATGCGTACATTGCACCACTTTGTAAATATGGTGCGATTAATTTGACCTCATTGGGCCACATTAGTGTCATAAAAAATTAACAGTGTTTCCCATAAAGATCCAGTCCCTAATCTAATCTAGTTTCAGGGTAAATATTACAGTTCAGTAGAAACCATAAAGAGTTCTTGTCTCAAATGTGAAAGCATATAATTTCTAATCAACCATCCCACTGAGAATTTTCAGTAGAATCTCTCAGCAATAGGTTCAGGCTAGATAAAGTTGATGTCAGAATGAATTGAAGACGCATGAGCAAAGAGAATAAGACAAAATGTATTAGAGTCAGAGTGCTCTCTCAAAGCTAAGCTGAGCGAGTAGATGGGCTGAGAGTCTAGAGCAGGCTTCTCCAATGAGTAGCTCCTGAGCTACTGTTAGCCCTCTAGCTACCTGTAGGAAGCTATCCTGTCTGCACCCCAGCCTTCTAAAGAAGAGCCTTTTTCTTGTTTGAATTAATGGATGTATCCAACAATTGTGTATGCAAGACAAAAATAGTTTATTCAGAACTCATGAGCTGCTGATTGGAGAAAATGGTTGAATTTACGAAATATATTTAAAGCTGATCTGTGAGTGATAAATTAAATAGTGAGCCATTACTATTATCATTACTTTTGTGCCAGGGGCATTGCAGCTGTAGCTGTTTTGTATTACCCATGTAGAGGCATTCCAAACCGACAAAGCCTTTTCTACTGCTTGCATCCCTTTCTGATGCACTAAAGTGATGACTGCTAGTAATTTTACATGTAGTGGGCACTAACGTCACTTGTCTGATGTGGTCACTGTTACAACACAAAAAATATTAGGAACTCACAATGATTTTCATTGAACACAAGTAGCTCTTATTACACAAAAGGTTGAAGACCCCTGGTCTAGAGAGCCTAGTGAGTTCTCGCCTCTATCATTTGTCTGGGAACACACTTTTATAACACTATACATTGCAACAAATTATAAAACTTGAGTAGGAAATCTTCGGCTCTGACCAATCAGTGCTTTATGTCTTCATGTGAACAGGACAGCTTCCGTCAAGATGGCAATTTTTGAGAAAGAATATTCTAAATAGATGATCCTTTTAACTATTATCCAAGTAGTAAAGGAACAGTTTTTAAGACAAATCTAACATTGCAGAGATTCATTTCATAGGTTAAATTGTCATGAAACAAATCTCGAACACTTTCTTTATTCTTTTACATGTTACCATGGAACATATGCATAATGAAATGTTATACTAATGGATATGACACAGGTCAATTCTAAAGAAGAGGAAGGAAAGAAATAAGAATTTGTCCTTGTCAACAGATCAACCGAGTATGTGTCATTGTGCAAGCTTCAAATGTAAAGCCCACATTTAAAATGCAGTGTTTAATTAAGGCCTACAAAATTAGTTTGTGCAGGTTAATATTATAACCCTTATAAAAGACTCTCTCTCACTACCTTCTCCTTTGTCCTGGCTCAGAGGTCATACCATCTTTTGTGGATTTCCTTAATGGATCTTGGTTTGACTCCCACTGTGTTAATTTTCTGCTGCACTGTCTTCCATTTTGTTTCTTTTGCGATTCTTCATGGTATGCATTCCTAAATAATTCATAATGGTGGGACAAATACTCCTATGTTAGTATCTCCAGTTCTTTTTCAGAAATGTTGAGGTTTTTTCCAGGTTCCAGTCTCCATGCCTCTCTCCTTTTCTGACATTAAGAACTTTAAGGGTGGATGGCAAACACTTAGGGAGATTGAGAATGGATTCTAAAAACACACTTCCAGCAAAAAACCTCTCCAATGTTCAAATATGAACAGAGGCAAAAGTATTAATCACTATTTGAATTCCGATTTGCTATTTAGGTAGTCGCTGTGTGCGATTACCTAAATAATTATCTGAATGAATACGGCTTCTCTGTTTCAACAATGACTACTTTCATAAATTCCAAATCGTGATTACCAATTTGTGATTCTCAAAAAAACACTCATAGGTCATTACAAGCTGTGCATAGTTCAGTTTCTGAATTACACTTGCCTCCAAAGGAGTTTGTCAGCTCATATGGCTATCAATAAAACCATTCAAACCTATATTTTTAGTGTTTATTAAGCAATGCATTTTTCACAATTATAGCAAGCTCTTGGATACAGCAGAAACTTGTTATATACATTTGGCTGTTTCCCGCAGAAACACCCACTAAACACAGCATGGGTGCACCAAAGTAAAAAAGAAAAGTAACTTTAGTGATAAAAATGTAAGCTATAAAGAAGTCAGCAATGTTGTAAAGTGAAGCTAGTCGCCCACTAGCACTTTGCCGCTACAGGGCCCTTGAAGACAAAATATGTAAATATATGAGAAAATGCACATCATGGGACAGCCAGAGCAGTTCAGGTGGGGGACTACTGTGTGCAGAGGCATGAACAAGCACAGAGTCATTGGACGGGCCCTTTAAACATAACAATTACTGTGACAGAGAACACCATTATTTGTGGTGGGCAAGGATTAAAATGCTAACTTGCCCGGTGAACCCAAAAGTCCCTAAATTAACCTGAACTAGACCCCCTGGCAGCTAGCACAGAGAGGACAGGTTTAACATAGCGGAATGTGTAAATTATTTATGTGCATTCCAACACAGTAATAAAATCGAATCACTAAATTAAGGGCAAGGAGGCAGGAAATTCCAAAAAGCTCTGGAGGTGGAAACCGTCAGAACATTCTCCAACTTCAAAGTGGGCACCACGTATAAATATTGGGTCCTCAGATTCAACTCTATAGTACACCTCTGGACCTGTGGAGACTCAAAAAGACTGCTGTGCCCTGCTGCCTGAGTGAGAAGGACTGCACCTGAACTCTACCTGCTGTTAGTATTGCCCCCCAAGCAGTTCCACCTGAGTCCTGTACCCTTGGAGATGGGCCTGAAGGTGCTCTTTCAGCCCAACTGTGGTCCCACAAACCCAATGCAGTGCAACACATCGCCCTTCAATCCCTCAGAACTGCTGTTGCCTAATGTATCTCGATGCAGGACCTCACTTTGTAACCCCACAGCTCTTCAGAACCGCACTGCATAATGAATCCCCTGCATAGGACCTTGCAGTGCTCCTCAACTTGGATATTAGGTACTTTGTTAAACATAAATATATGCCCTATATATGGCCCACACTGCATTATGTCAGCCCGAACTTATGACTTTGTCACGGTCTGACACAACAAGATAACCACAGTTAGCACTTTGTGTTTCACAGCACTGTTTTCACTTAAATCTTTATAATTGCATATCTCCAGTTCCACTAATTGGACTTTTGTTGTTTTGGTCTCAAATAATTTATTAAATTGTACTCTTGTGCAGTGTTTTCACTTTATCACTGTATGAAGTGCTGCATAAATACATGCATTATGATTAAACACACAAAAACATTGTCTCTAAGTTAAGCCTGATTGCTCTTGTGCCTAGCTACCAGCTTGAAGCACAGGTTATTTTAGGGTTTGCTTGTATTTCATCCTGACAAGAATTGTGGTAGCAGCGTGAGTAGGTTCAACAGATAACCCAATTTCCAACACTTTCATTTGCAAAATTTTCAGGAATTTTTGCCACCTGCTTATAACTGAAGGTACTTTAAAGAGGTATTTTCAAATGGTTTTCAGTGACCTCTCATAACAGTAATTGGGTGTTATTACCCAAATTCATTATTTTTCACGTATGGTAAATATCACATGCAGTAAATAGCACATGTGTTAAACAGCGCACATGGAACGCAGACGTGAGGTATTTAGACATCTGATAAATACCACATGCAGTTTTAACACATTATCAAACATGTTGGTAATATCATGTGCTATTTACACTTTCACGTGGATATCACCCCCACTATGTTAATCAGGACCTTAGTCTCACCAGCAAGGTCTAGTCCAGTTCCATTTGGTACTGGTCAGCAGGTCATTTCAGAAAAAAAGGCTTCTTGTACCTTTGCTGTCTCCCTATAGCCACACAGAAGGCCAGCCAACTGACCTTTGAAGTCCACTTCTTTGATCTGGGTACATGAGGAAGCAGGTTTAGTCCTTCAGAGCTTCTCCTAGGTCACAGACAACAGACACAGTCCTCTTCTGATCTTCCGCAGACCCAGAAAGTGTTCTCTCAAGGGTGCCTTGGGGTGCAATATTCATGACTGGCAGTAGCCAGTGGGGAGGGGGTGACTCCTAGACACTACTTCATCAACGGGGAAAAGCTCCAAGGAGAAACCATTTCCACAATTTCAGTATTTCCTGTTTACCCTACTGCATATAATCCCACAGAATCCCTCACTCTTAAAGTCAAAGATGGGGAAACCCTTTCTCCCTTGTGCAAAGTTTTGTGTTTACCCAGATGTCTGGCATGGGTAATAAGCACCCCCTCTCCCTGTCTCCTGTGACTATTCCCATCTATTTCTAGTGTAGTTTCCCTCTCAATGGGCTTAGTTTCAGCTAATGAGGGCTTGTAGTCAAAGGCTTTCTCCTCTTCAGGTCTCCCCTTACACTAAACTATTAATGGGCAGGCTTCACCTCTGTCCCTTTCAAGTTAAAGAACTCATTGGGCCCACCTTAACTGGACTAAATTAGCTGATGGGAGTTAAATGCTCCACAGATCCAGTTCATCCGTTCACAAGGCCTAAGCCATTGTTCTGATCTAGGAGCAGTTTTCACACCTCATTAAGGTCAAGCACTTGTCTAGACAGCTGCTGGAGAACAAGTGTAAATTAGCCCCATGGAGTGTCAGGCAGGGAAAATGTAGCTTTCAGAGTTACGTTTCCTAAATACTTATTAAAAATCCAACTTCACCAATAAATTGGACTTTTAATAACTATGCAAAATAGTAATTGAGTGATCATTTTAGCTGTTTCCTGTTAAAAATATATATTCTGTACATCATCGATATTCAGGATTTAGACACAGGCTAGTAAAAACAGCTTTTAGGGGCTAGTTAGGGGCTAGTCACTGGAGGTACATTCCAACTATAATTTTGTACATTTGCCACTTTTGAATATCAGGGACTTTACTTTGTGGGTGGCAAAGGGGTACTTATGTGTGACTTAAATTTGAAAGTAGGTTTTGTTTGCCAAAAAGTGGTATTTTGACATGTTTAACAGTATGTTTTAGGCAACTGCAGTTAGGCTATACAGGGTAGGCCTGGAGCCATATTTTGCAGGTCCACTCTGTGGATGGCACAATAGATGCAGCAATCCACATGTGGCATTTACCTTCCAGGACTTGGGTATATACCCCATACACAAATATTAGGACTTATAGGCAATTAATTGTGTCAACCAGGGCTAAATTAATGTAACCATGTGTAAATGAGAATCACAGGGGCTGTACTCCTATTAAGCAGGGAAAAAGTGCATAGAGCTCGAAAAAAAGCAAAAGCAGGATCCAGAAAAGGTGGGAAACCTGGGGTGACTATGAAGAAAAGAGGGATTTGCTTTAAATACTATATAATAAATGAATTAAACTATGTGGTTGTGAACTCATGTTAAGTGTTCACATGCACAAAATGTCACAGGAAGATAGTAGTGTTGATAAATAGCTGCATTACCCACTGACAAAAGCCAGCTGAAAGATGGTAGCCAATAGCTGACAGGTGTTGTACAAAAAATCTTTCTGTGTCTTAGTTTATGTGTATATTGTGTAGTGTGTATTTTGTGTTGAGGGAGAGACAATGTGTGTGTGTTTGTGTATGTGTATGTTTGTGTGTGAGTGTGTGTGTGCTTGTGTGTGTGTGTGTGTATGTGTGTGCGTGTGTGTGTATGTAGTGTTTGATGCCAGGGGCCTTTGCCAAGCAGTTAAAACTGTCTGTAGGCAATACCTCAAAATGAAGGACTCACATCGTCATAAATATATCCTGGTACTAACTATGACCATTAAAAAAAAAAAGTTAAGTGCTATTTTCCTGGATCTAACTTCACAACCATGGTCCTATGCCCTATTCGATGCCATGCTTAAAAAACACTACCCCACTGGAAGTTTGTTCTTTTGAAACGTTTACAGAATTTTGACTGGCTCATGTAAACCATGAGGAATCTGCATGTGCTAACCTCAAAGTTTGTATTCTTGTTATGACTTCTATCACTTGCAAGGCCACAACAGTAAAAATATCACAGTTAATTGGCTGAAAAATTAACCATTGCAGGAGGTCACAATGGCACAAAAAGCCAAGGCATCACTAAAGAAGAAGTCAAGTGTGGGGAGCCATTTCAATCATTGTGTCTAGGAATTGTTATAACACCACGAACAGATCAGGCCTGACACAAAATTATCTTGTACTTTCACATAAAAGTAAACACTCACTTCTTCAGAGATCAGCTACCAAAGTAGAGGTATACAGCTTTTCCAGACAATAGGTCAAGGCCCATGAAACTTTCTTTCTCCCAACTCCACTCATCTTGATGTTTGATTCTGGCATATAGACCTAATCCCAACATTTTACTCTGCACAGTGTTAAACATCTTTAAAGCTAGCTTTTTCTTCATAAATCCCTATCCATACATATATTCTTATTTGCACATTTACCTTTATATTTTATTCTTATTTCATTGCAGATGCTTCCTTTGTGCAGACCTAGCCCTGGAAAGCAGCAGAGTGATTTACATACAGTGTTTTTATGCGGTGTTTATAACTGTATATGAGTAAGCATATATTAATGAAAGCAAGCATACATAAGACAAGAGCTTAATAATTAACAGAATAATCATTGCAACAGTGGAGAAGCACATTTGAGGAAAGAAATTAGTAAATCTCAGATTCTGAAGACTGATTTGTCAATATATTCTGTGTAAATATGGAGATATGCATGTGTGAGCAGGAGAGGGCACTGGAAATAATGCACTAAACATCACTCTGCAGGAGGCAGTGTGGAGAAAACAATCTCAGAAACCACAATCTGCTGGAGGTGTAATAGCTCACTCAGCCCGGAGAGAGTTCAGAAAAAACACACTATTGTCCATGGATCGTTCACTTACCTCTAAAGTGTTGTCAAACCTGGGCCATTACAAAATAGGTGCTGATCTGAAGATTTAACTGAGCAACTTAATTCATTTTCAAAACAACACAATGCTATCTGCTATAACAAAGAGATATTAAAAACTGCTGCATGTCATGTTTTAGTTAGAGGGCTATCAGGTAATTCAGATCATGGATATATGCAAATATCAAACCAATTTAATGACATCCCAATGACACAATCACTGGTATTTTGCTAGCAATTTTGGTGATGAATGGGATATAGGCCTTTATGTATCAACATATTTTCCCATAGACACAGAATGAGTAAATCCCTTCGATACAACAGGCCCTTATGTATCAACACATATTACCATAGAAACAGAATGGGTAAATCCCTTTGCTATATCAGAACTATAGAGAACAATTTGATACACACTCCTTTCACCAAATGTTTTGTGATGGATCTGCAGGGAAACAAATGATAGAGCAGTTTTAAGATCAACATCAGCCATCAGAACCTACAACATTGGCCACATTAGCCAGTGTCCTTGCCACACCTTACTTTATTGTTTAACCACTGCCTTTTCATAATAGTATTCTAATTAATTCTTGTCTCCTTTTCCTAGAATATGCTCACCTCTTATCCAAATAAACATATGAACATAAAGGGAATGTGAAATATTCTCTGTTGGACTTGGCCATTTCTGCGGTGTCACATCAGGTTTTTGTTTTCCTTTACTGAACCCATTTTTGTTGGCTTTTTTGGGCTCTGCACACTTTAGTCCTGCTAACCAGAGTTAAAGTGCCTGTGCTCTCCCTTCTAAGCATGGTACAATTGGCCTAGACCTGATTGGCATATTTAATATACATGTAAGTCCCTATTAAATGGTACTCCCGATACCCAAGGCCGGTATATTAAAAGCTACTAGTGGGCTGCAGTACTCATTGTGACACCCACTAAAGTAGAACTGTAAAACATGTTGCAGGCCTTCCACTGCAGCTTGAAATGTAGTTTTAAACTGCCAGGCCTAAACCACCCTTTTTATATGTCATCCCTAAGGAATGGCCTAAAGGCACATAGGGCAGGGTTGATGGTATTTAAAAAGTAGGACATGCACGTTTAAGTTTTACATGTCCTGACAGTGAAAAAAACCCTAAAAGTTGTTTTTACTGCAGCAAGTTCATCTCTCTTTCTTATAGACTAACATCAGATTTCTATTTACTATTCTGAAAATGTCACTTTTCTAAAGTTGGCATAGTCTTAACTAAACCAAATGCAACTTTTTTCAAATGTCCAGAGTCGCATGACTGTGACTGGTTTTACTGTGGTGGTTTTCCGTCCAGACATGGGGAAAAAATGGGTCTCGGTGTAAAGGGAGTTGGTCTTACTGACAGGAAGGCTGGGGAGCAGTTGGGGTCTGCCCTGAACACAATTCAAAGGACCCTACCGGCAGCACAGACAAAGGAACCTCACACCAGGCCTTACCCTTGCTTTTGTCACCTGTTAAACCTGGCATCCTTGGCGTGGGCTCCCCTGTCTTTTTTTTGCCTCTGCTTCCCATGTTTTGACGGTGTGCTGGACTCTGTTTTTGCTGTTTTTGGTACTCATGGCACTTTACCAATGCTGACCAATGCTAAAGTGCAAGTGCTCCTGTTTAAATAATGTGTAATCAGATTTCTATGATTGGCATATTTGGTTTACTAGTAAGTCCCTAGTAAAGTGTACTAGAGGTGCCTAGGGCCTGTAAATCAAACACTACTACTGGGCCTGCAGCACTTGTTGTGCCGCCCACATTAGTAGCCCTGTAAACATGGCTCAGACCTCCCACTGCAGTGTCTGTGTGTACCGTTTTAAACTGCCAATTCGACTTGGCAAGTGTACCCACTTGCCAGGCCTAAACGTTCCCTTTTTATACATCTAAGGCACCCCTAAGGTAGGCCCTAGGTAGCCCCAAGGGCAGGGTGCAGTGTATGTTAAAGGTGGGACATGTACTAATTTGTGTTACATGTCCTAATAGTGAAATACTGCTAAATTCAGTTTTCACTGTTGCAAGGTCTGTCTCTCTCAGAGGTTAACATGTGGGCTGCCTTTAAATATCCTTAAGGTGCAGTTTCCCTTTGAGAGCAGATAGAAATTTGGAGTTTGGGGTCTATGAACTCACAATTTAAAAATACATCTGCTAGTGAAGTTGGTTTTTAGATTGGTAGTTTTGAAAATGCCACTTTTAGAAAGTAGGTATTTTCTTGCTATAATTACTCTGTGACTCTGCCTGTTTGTGGATTCCCTGTCTGGGTCAGACTGACAGTTGGGCTCTTTGTGGATCTCCTCTACACAGTAACACAAAGGGAGCTGGGGTGTAGCCTGCTTATCCTGATGAGCCATCTGAGCTGGAGTGGAGGGAGGAGTGGTCACTTACACCTGAATGGGCTGTGTCTGCCCTCACACAATGCAGTCTCCAAACCTCTGGTGTGTGTCTGGGGCCTTGCCTGGGCAAGGCAGGATCTTGTGAACAACAGAGACTTTCCTTTGAAGTTCGGCTACTTCAAAGGCAGAAATGGGTATAGGTAGTGGACCTAAAACCCCAGACTTTAGATCGCTTCTAAAACCAAGAGGAACCTCTGCCAAGGAGAAGACCTGAAAAGCTGAGAAGTGTTGCCTCTGCCTGTGACTTGTTGTGCATTCCTGCTTGAGAAGAATCTCCAAGGGCTTGAACTGAACTTGCCTCCTGTTTTGAAGTCTCCGGGCTATCAAAGACTTCCTCTGCAAGCACCTGGACTCTCTGCTGAGATTCCTGCCATGCCAAGTGGTGCCCTATCCAGTCTCTGGGCCCTTGAAAGGTGAAGTTGGCAGAACAAGAGCTGAAATACACGCACAGAACGCCGTGCTGAGTAAGTTGTGACGCACCATCTGCAGCGCAGCTGATAAACGATGCGCCTCCCCCTTTGTGCTAAAATCGATGTTCCACTTGCATTGTGGCTGGGAGATCGATGCATCGTGGCTGAAGAAATTACGCTACACCCACTTGTGGCTGCTGATAAGAGCACAAACCCCTTACGGTGTAGTTTTCTAACACTGTGCAACCAGATTTCTCACTGGATTGTCCCTAGGCGTCGAAGTCATTGTGAATCAGTGCAGATCTGAGGTGTCCTGTCTGGAAATCGATGCATCGCTCTCTTGCGAGGGAGAAAAACAGTGCATCACCTACCCGACTGGAGAAGAAACAATGCACGGCCTTACTTGCGAGTAAGGAATCAACACATCACTGACTTTTCTGACGCACGCTCACATATGCGGCTTCATTTTTGACGCAAACTAGGTACTTTGCATAAAATCAATGTTTCCATTGTTTTCTATGGAGTAAGACTCTTATTCTTTTGAAAATTCATATCTTGACTTGTGTATTTTGGATTTTGGTTGTTTTGGTTTTGTTTGATTTAGTTAAATATTGTGTTTTTTTCTAAACTGGTGTGGAGTCTATTTTGTAGTGTTGTCACTGTATTACTGTGTGTGTTGGTACAAATACTTTACACCTTGCTTCTGGGTTGAGCCTTTCTGCTCATGCCAAGCTACCAGGTGGGAAAATGGGGATTAACTAGGTGTTTTTCTCCTTTGCCCCGACTAGAGTGAGGGTCCTTGCTTGGACAGGGGGTAACCTGACTGCCAACCAAAGACCCATTTCTAACATCACCCTATACAGTTTGGAGCCAGACCTAAGGGAAGGGGAAGAACTGACCAAACCAGGTTAGGTGTAAATAACAAGGCACCCCCTGTATGCAGGTAGGCATTGGGTAAAAAAGTGGCACTCTCAGAATCTCTCATCAGAACACTCCTGGGCCTGTGAAAGATTCAGAAGAAGGACTGCATTGCTATCTGAAGAAGGAAGACTGGCCCTGCTTGCCTTGAATCAAAGATCACCAGAAGTGACCCCCAGGGTTAGTTGCTGACCACCGGTTTCAGCTATAGGAACACAAAAAGTATCCAGAGGCCTCCCTGAACTGCCTAGTTGATGCTGGACTCTACTGGAGTGTGTCCTCTCAAGAGGTCCCCCAGGTTCTGGACTCTTAGCTGGTATCATTGTGTACTCCTCCTACTTCAAAACTAAGCTACAGGTGAAACTCCAGAGGCTTGTGGCACTTCATGACTGTGAGTGGGCTCCTTGCGGAAGCAACGGTCACCATGTCTCCCAACAACTTCGAGTTCCGATGGCAAACTGCTCTTCACACCAAACAGTGACCATCCGTGCCTCTCACTTTGCGAAGCTTCAGTGACGAGCTACTTCTTGCACTGACAATGACCACCTCACTTCCCCCACCAACACCAAGCACCAGGTGCGGCTCCTCGTGTGGAATTGGGACTCTGAGAAGGTAAACTCTTTACTGGGACTGACCTGGTCCCTGTATCTGATCTGGGTCCATCGGGTCTGCCTGTACTTCCAGGTCCAGCGAGACGTGATACCCATGTGTGGCGCTTCATGCTTTTTGGTGCTATTTTAAGGTAGAACTTTACAAATTCATAACTCTGGTTCTATTTTTGCTGTTTTGGTCTAATGTTATTTATTTCAAATTACTCTCTTTTTGTAAATTGGTTTGGGATTTGTTATTACTTTATTTTTGTTTAAGTGCTACATAAATACTTTACACATTGCCTCTATGCTAAGCCAGATTGCTTTTGTGCCTAAGCTACCAGAAGGTTAAGCACAGTTTTATTTAGTGACTTTTATAGCTCATCTTGACAAGGATTGTGTTTACAATTTCATTGAGGCTCTCATTCCTCTCAACTAATAGCCCACGTTCTTCCATTCTCTGATTGAAGGGAGTGTGAAATTAACTTTTCCTATTCTCATGCCTTTCGGGTATATTATCTTTAGGAATTCTAAGCAAGCATGCCCAAGTATTTTAAAATTCTCGGGCACTGCCTCTAAACACTGTCCTGTTAGCCAGTTTCTAAGGAACAGTGTCCTCAAAAGAAAGACCCTGGTGATCGCGTGATAATTTTCTTGCAACTACCCATGGAATTTAAATGTCAAATTAGGGAATTATTGAAAATCTGAGATAATCAATTCTTTAAAAAAATGTATTCTTCAATTAAGCTCTAAAACCATTTCAAATTAATTTTGCAGCATTTTAACTAAATAGCATTGTCTGGTAGCCAACGATCACGTCAAGACAATGACAGCAACTGAAATGTAATATGTGATCTTGAAAGTGTTATTTAAGTTAATTATCAAAAGTGATGTGGTACAGACAGTGCACATCAAATGTTTCTGTTATGGAATCAGGTAGCTTCACTTGAAAGGTATGAGCTTAAGATTGTGTTTGGGATTTGTAAAATATCACTGTAAGGGGGTAGTGATCAGCAGATTCTCTGGGTGAAAATAGGAGTCATTCTTGAAAGTCTGTCCCTTTTCTTGCACTTGGAGTAATTCATTTTGAAACTGGCATTTTTAGCAGGAATGAAGCAGCATCCCAAATTTCGGACCTTGGTCATGGCCATTGCATGGAGGACACAGGAGAAATGATATAGTACTCAATGCCGTTGGCAGGTTAGCTGTTCAAGTAACTGGTAGTTGGTGCATCATCTAAAGGAGAGTCCTATTTAGTGATTAAAGTCAATCAATTAATCAATTATTAACTTTATTCAGTTTAACACATAAATCATTAAAACACAAGATCAACAATTATCAAGTCACAAGTTTACAATAAAGTGCAATAAACTCCAGTGATAGCAGCCCTAGCACATGGCATTAACCCCTAGGTTGCCCTGGACGAGCTGGTCTCACCCTCGACCACGGTTGCTGTGTGCCGAGGACTAGACCAGCTTGTCCTACAACTGGCTCATGGGAGAAGCACTAGCGCTCCCCCCATGAGCCTCGCACCCACCCCCACAGGGCAGGGATGGAAGGGGAATCGATTCCCCTTCCACCCCCCCCAAGTGACTCTGATGACATCAGTGCGATCACATGCTGACCTCATCAGAGGTCGCCTCCCATCTTCCATTGCGATCGGAAGAGAAATGCTTGGAAATGATCATGGGCTGTAGGCCGGAGAGGCATCAAAGGAAAGCCAGATCGGGCTGCAGAAGTGCTCACTAGATACCAGGGAGTTAGTTTTTTTTAGAAATTGGCATGAGCTTCCCAGGGGGGCAACTTTTTTTAAGGTCTTTTCTGCCCCCTCCTCGGTCTGGTGCAGATCAGCCTATTGTAATTAGGCTGATCTGCCCCCAGGGGGGGGCAGAAACCTCTACACACCAAGGACTATTATTTTTTTTGTTTTTGTTTATTTTTTTCCACGTAGGGGAGCGACCACTTAGGCAAGGGTCACTCCCCTGGAAAGCAAATTATCATTAGGCCAGCAGATCAGCCTATTTTCATTAGGCCAATATGCTCCACTGGGAGGGGCAAATTTATTTTAGGCCATTTCTGCCCCCCATGGGAGCAGCTCTGCCTATTTTAATTAGGGGGGCAGAAACCACTAGGCAGGAGGGATTATTTTGTTTTTGTTTTTACAGATGGGGAGCAACCCCTTAGGTATGGGTCGCTGCTGGGCCAATCTGCCCCCAGGGGAGGCAGAAACCATTAGACACCAAGGATTTTTATTTTTTGCCGCAATTTCACGCAAGGAGAGCGACCCCTTTGGCAAGGGTCGGTCCTCTGGGGGGGGGGGTTATTTTAGGCTATTTCTGCCCCCCTTACCCTCTTGGGGGCAGATTTGCCTATTTTTATTAGGCCGATCTGCCACCAAGGGGGGTAGAAACCACTTGGCACCAGGGATTTTTTGTTGCACCAATTTAACGCAAGGGGAGTGAACCCATAGGCAAGGTTTGCTCCCCTGGGGGGCAAATTTATTTTAGGACGTTTCTGCCCCCTTGGGGGCAGATCTGCCTATTTCTATTAGGCCGATCTGCCTCCAGGGGGGGCAGGAACAACATAGGCACCAGTGATTGGTGTGTGTTGTTTGCGGGGGCAGTCCCTTGGGCAAGGGTTGCTCCCCATGGGGGCACATTACTGTTGGCCATTTCTGTCCACCTTGGGGGCAGATCGGCCTATTTTTGTAAGGCCCATCTGCCCCCAAGGGGGGCAGAAAGCCCAGCAGAGACCAGGGAAACTTTTTTTTTCAAAAAAGAGGGTGGGAGTATTAACATACCCTCACCCCAAATAAATGGGGACAAAGTTGATCTTCTCACCCGTGGGCAGATGGGGCAATTACCCCTGATTCACTCCCCGGGTGGCAGAAAGCCTGCTAAATGCCAGGGAATTAAAAAAATATACAGTGGGGTGGTGGCTACCAACCAGTACGGGCATGGTTATGCCCCGACACCACCTGAAGGGGGTAACAGTCTTTCAGCTCTCCCCCCGCACACTAAAACATCTTTTACCACGGCAAGCAAGAGGACATTTGATTATTTTGGGTTTTGGTTTTACATTTGGGCCATGAGAGCTTAACGAACTCTCAAAATCGTCCCACTTGGAATAGTGAGGGCTGCAGTTTTTGGAATGCTGCCATGTAGAAAAATCTAAGAGACCTGGACACATCTGAGAACTAAACATCTTGGTGAGTACAGGGTGGTGTGCTTCAAATGCACCCGCAACATTTTCGTACCCACAATGCCCTGCAAACCTCTAACTTTGCTTGAAATCACGCATTTTTCCCACATTTTTGTGATGGAACCTCTATACCAATAAAAATTCTGCCCCACTTGCCAGCCTAAAATTTTTTTTTTTCAAACTGCCCTTTTGGTCCCGCTTTGATTCCCCCTCATTTTCAACATGTTTTTGTCTCTTACCTGTCCAGGCACTTGGTCCACCTACACAACTGAGATATCATTTTTACCGGAAGACTGAGGGGAACGTTGGGTGGTAGGAAATTTGTGCTGGTGTGGTGATCCCACACACAAATGTGGGAAAGATTTTGTTTTTTTTAGCTAAATTTGAGGTTTGCTGAGGATTCTGGGTAAGAAAACACTGGCGGATCCACAAAAGTCACACCTTCCTGGACTCCCTCGGGTGTCTAGTTTTCAGAAATGTTTGGGTTTGGTAGGTTCCCCTAGATGGCTGCTGATCCCAGGACCAAAAAGGTAGGTGCCCTCCCCCTGCAAAAACAGGAAGTTTTGTATTTAATAATTTTGATGTGTCAACATAGTGTTTTGGGGCAATTCCTGTCGGGGGCTCTAGGCCTGCCCACACAAGTGAGGTACCATTTGTATTGAGGTCCTTGGAGGAATGCTAGGTGGAAGGAACTTTGTGGCTCCTCTCAGATTCCATAACTTTCTATCACTGAAATGTGAGGAAAAAGTGTTTTTTGTGTGAATTTATGATGTTTGCAAAGGATTCTGGGTAACAGAACCTGGTGAGAGCCCAACAAGTCCCCCCCATCCTGGATTCCCCTAGGTGTGCAGTTTGGTAGGTTTTCCTAGGTGCTGGCCTAGCAACAGGCCAAAATCCACAGCTAGGCACTTTCCAAAAAACATGTCAGAGTTCAAAGTAAAAATGCGATGTGTCCATGTTGCATTTCCTGTTGCGGGCATTAGGCCTACCCATGCAAGTGAGGTACAATTTTTATCGAGACACTTGGGGGAACACAGAATAACAGAACAAGTGTTATTGCTCCTTGTCTTTCTCCACAAGTTTTCCTTCCAAATGTAAGTCAGTGTGTAAAAAAGACGTCTATTTGAAAAGTGCCCTGTAATTCACATACTAGTATTGGGACCCTGGAATTCAGAGATGTGCAAATAACCATTGCTTCTCAACAACTTATCTTGTGCCCATTTGGAAAATAGAAAGTTTTCCTTGATACCTGTTTTTCACTCTTTATATTTTACCAAATGAATTGCTGTATAACCTGAATACAATGAAAACATATTGCAAAGTGCAGCTCAATTATTGGCTCTAGGTACCTAGGGTTCTTGATGAACCGACAAACTCTATATATACCCACAACCAGAAGAGTCCAGCAGATGTAACCGTATATTGCTTTTGAAAATCTGACATCGCAAGAAAAAGTTACAGAGTAAAACATGGAGAAAAATGGCTGTTTTTTCACCTCAATTTCATTTTTTTTTTATTTTAGCTGTTATTTTCTATAAGAAAACCTTGTGGGATCTACACAAATGGCCCTTTGCTGAATTCAGAATTCAGTCTACTTTTCGGAAATGTTTAGGTGTCTGGGATCCAGCATTGGATTCACACCCATTTCTGTCACTAACTGGTAGAAGGCTAAAAGCACAAACAAAAGTGAAAATGGGGTATGTTCCAGTAAAATGCCAAAATTGTGTTGAAAAATTTGGTTTTGTGATTCAAGTTTGCCTGTTCCTGAAAGTTGGGAAGATGGTGATTTTAGCACCACAAACCCTTTGTTGATGCCATTTTCAGGGGAAAAAAACACAAGTCTTCTACTGCAGCCCTTTTCCCCCATTTCTTTAAAAAAAACAAAAGTTTTGTGTATTTTGGCTAATTTCTTGATCTCCTCTAGGGGAATCCACAAACTCTGGGTACCTCTAGAATTCCTAGGAAGTTGGGAAAAAAGGACGCCAATTTGGCGTGGGTAGCTTATGTGTACAAAACGTTATGAGGGCCTAAGCGTGAACTGCCCCAAATAGCCAAAAAAAGACCTAGCACCTGAGGGGGGAAAGGCCTGGCAGCGAAGGGGTTAAAACTGTATTTTTGCTACATCATTACAATAAATAAGTAAAACCTCTATAAATAACAAGTAAAAAAGAAATCCTCTAAAAGAGCACAAAATACAAGTACATGTTTAAAAACTTAAATAGAAAACATAAGAACTGAGAACCCTATTTTACACAAATCGCTTTTGCAAAAATAGTGCCCCTCTTAAAAAGTTTAAAATAGTGTAGGGAAGTAGCCTCTTTCTAGCATGGTTACCCCCACTTTTGGCCTGTCTGTGAGTGTGTGTCAGTGTGTTTTTACTGTGTCACTGGGATTCCGCTAGCCAGGACCCCAGGGCTCAGAGATAAAAACCTATATGTCAGTGTGTTTTGCCTGTCTGACTGGGATCCTGCTAGTCAGGGCCCCAGTGCTCATAGTTTGTGGCCTAATGTGTATGCCTGTGTAGTGCCTAACTGTATCACTGACGCTCTGCTAACCAGAACCTCAGTGCTTATGCTCTCTCTGCTTTTAAATTTGTCACTGTAGGCCAATGACTTCATTAACCAATTTCAATTGGCATACTGGACCCCTCTTATAAGTCCCTTGTATGTGGTACCTAGGTACCCAGGGCATTGGGGTTCCAGGAGATCCATATGGGCTGCAGCATTTCTTTTGCCACCCCATAGGGAGCTCAGACAAACCCTTACACAGGCCTGCCATTGCAGCCTGCGTGAAATAACGTACACGTTATTTCACAGCCATTTTCACTGCACTTAAGTAACTTATAACTCACCTACATGTCTAACCTTCACTTGCTGAAGGTTAGGTGCAAAGTTAATAAGTGTGAGTGCACCCTTGCACTAGCAAAGGTGCCCCCACATAGTTCAGGGTCATTTCCCTGGACTTTGTGAGTGCAGGGACACCATTACACACGTGCACTACATATAGGTCAATACCTATATGTAGCTTCACAATGGTAACTCCGAATCTGGCCATGTAACATGTCTAAGATCATGGAATTGTCCCCCCATTCCAAATTTGGTATTGGGGAGCCAATTCCATGCATCCTGGGGGCTCCACCAAGGACCCCCATTACTGCCAAACCAGCTCTCTGAGGCTTGCACTGCTGCTACAGCTGCTGCCGCCTCACAGACAGGGTTCTGCCCTCCTAGGGTCTGGGCAGCCCAGTCCCAGGAAGGCAGAACATAGCATTTCCTCTGAGAGCAGGGTGTTACGCCCTCTACCTTTAGAAACAGGTGTTACAGGCTGGGAGGGGTAGCCCCCCCCAGCCAGTCGAAATGTTTTGAAGGGCACAGATGGTGCCTTCCTTGCATAAACCAGTGTACACCAGTTCAGGGGCCCCTTCTCCCCTGCTCTGGCAGGAAACTGGACAAAAGGGGATTGACCATTCCCCTGTTCATCCCCACCCCACGGGTGGTGCCCAGAGCTCCTCCAGTGTGTCCCAGATTTCAGCCATCTTGCTTTGCAAGGTGTGGGGACACTCTGGAGGGCTCTGAGTGGCCAGTGCCAGCATGTGATGTCAGAGACCCCTCCTGACAGGTCCATATCTGATAAGGTAGCCAATTCCCCTCTCAGGGCTATTTAGGGTCTCTCCTCTGGGTTCTCTTCAGATTCTGCTTGCAAGTTCCCTTCAGGAATCCTCTGCAACAACTTCAGACTCTTCTGACCTCGGATCAACCGCAGCCTGCTCCAAGAAACGGTGTAACTGCAACAAAGTGTCTACAAGAGACACTTTTCTTCAGCAACCTCAGCTCTAAGTGAGCAACTGCAACAGTTTCCATGGTGTGCACGCTCTGGGGACTCCCTGTCTTCATCCTGCACCAGAAGAACCAAAGAAATCTCCAGTGGAGTGACAGAGTCACTCCCCTGCTCCATCCAGGCACCTTCCAAGGCGACAACCGGTACTCTGGGACTCATCTCACGTCAATGAGCGTGCTCCTAAGGACACAGAGGGTGGACATCATCAACATAGACTGTCCTGAAGTCCTGCTGATGCAATTTGAAGGAGGTAAGACCTTGCCTTCCCCAAGAACGACAGTACACCTGTGTATTGTGTCTTCTTTGCCTCCTGAGGCCCCTGTGCACTCTTTGCAAAATTCCTCTGTGCACAGCCTGGCCCAGGTCCCCAGCACTCCACCCTGTGATGCTCAACTCGGTGAGTTGTTCTCCAGCGGCGTGGGACCTTCTTTTGTTGTGCTGCATCAATCGCATTTTGCACCTCCTTTGAATCCATATCCTGCGGCTTCTGGGGGTGCTGCCTGGCATCCT